>NC_056743.1:1330566685-1330821685 GCF_019279795.1 Protopterus annectens
AAAATGTGGAATAAGTAATAGAATTAGCAGAGTGTGTATGTCAGTATATCAAAATAATAATACAAGAGTGTTAGTGACTGGGTGGCTGAGTAAAGAAATGTGCATGAATTGTTGTATAAGACAAGGGTGCCTCATGAGTGAGATATTGTTTGCATTAGTAATTAATGTGATAATGAGTAAAGTAGCTTATAAAATGAAAGATGCTATATATGTGGTACTAAAGGAAATGGTGAGTCTAGTAGTTTTGACACATGCAGGTGATATAGTTCTGGTTGCTAAGAATAAAATATGGATGAGAGAAGTGTTGGTTAGTCTAAATGGATGTTTAAATTAATTCGGAATTACCTTGAATAAAGATAAAAGTAAGGGTTTGGGTGATGTTGCGGAAATCGGAGGGGTGTATTTTTCAGTGAATGGACTATCCTTTTGGGATAAACCTTGGAACAAATGATGTAGTTATGAGGTGGGGGGGGGGGTTGATCAAAGAAATGAAAGAAATTTGTCTTATATGGAGAATTTATAGATTAGGATTCAAGAATAAGATGTATCTGATGAATTCTGTTTTAATGGGAAAAATAGCGTATATGTCAAATGTTTATATGACTCCCAGAAAAATATGAAAAAATTGTGCAATTAGTGTTTTCTTTCATACAGGGTTCAAGATTAAACCCAGTGAAAAGAGGCATGCTGTAGATGAGTGAAGATTAATGGGAATTGAGATTATTCAATTTGGGTATTTATTCTGCTTCTTTAAAGTTGTATAGAGTATTATACATATATATATATATATATATATATATATATATATATATATATATATATATATATATATATATGTATACTAGGTTCCTTTTTTCCACCCTCTATCTGGCCTGGTGGGTAAATGGCTGAAATGTTATAATATGATTTTTGATTTGAGGCAGCTGTTGTTACTTCTAAATAGCTGTTTTTATATTAAAGGGTTATTTTTTTTCATTATGTTGATGTTTTGTGAGGAAAATGGTGGTGTGTGTGACTACTCTTATTGTGGAGATTCATGACATGCACTGACAAGACAGCTTGAGTGGGTTTCTTTTTGTTTTTTGTTTTTTTTTTTGTTTGTTTTTTTTCTGCTTTCTGTAAACTCTAAGAGCTTCAGGATTTGACTTTTCCACCAAAAATGCTTTTTTCTTTACTAGAGACAACTTCTGTTGTGCATGAGCCTATTTAGATACTTTTTAACAAGTTTATGAAGCTGCAGGTTGAGGAAACAACAGTGATGACATCATTTGACCTTTTGAACTTGTTAAATGGTTGTACTTAGAATTCTTTTCTCTTAAAATTCTGTTATCCTTCACTAGATACTTTAAATGGTAAATAATTAGTTCTGATAAAAGTGTTTAACTTCTTTGAAAATGCCTATGTTTTCTTATAGATGCATGCATTGTGCAGATTCAATGACACTATTAGTAACTAAATTACATCAAGTGAACTAGGGGCTGCATTAGAAAACTCATTATGCATATTAACATCAGACTTATGTTATATAACTAAACCTTTAATAACTAAGCAGAGGGTTGTGAGGCCCTCCCCCCCCCTTCCTGATGAAAGACATCAACATATATACTGTTAATACATATGAATAATATGTGTATAATTGCAAAATATAATAGTTATGTTGTAATAAATGTTTATATATATGTATATATATATATATATATATATATATATATATATATATATATATGTTCAACAGATCCTTACATGAAAAATGTTAGATAGATGACTAACAAAATGGTTAAATTATCTGATGTGTCTTGACATGTCTTGGAAATAATGACAATCTTCTTAACATTCAGCTTCTAATGTTATACATATTTTGATCTGATGTGTATTTCTGACATATATATGTATTAGAGGTGCTATTATCATATGTGACATATTCATATAGCTTCAGATATATTGGCAACTCTCATTCTAATGTATATTTCATGGATTTAGATGTCTTTAGTTGCTTTCATAATGCTTTTCTTTTTTGTTTTTAAACTATATACAAAGCAGATATGGATAATTTGTGTCATTTGGTATTGGAGAGGTGGTGGATGGATGGTTTAGTTAAGTTTTTAACTAAACCAGAAACTTTATGTTTCATGTATGTGTTTGTAAATAGTTTTGGGTTTTTGAAAGTAGTGCTTACTACATGTTATACATCCATGATAAGTAAGTTTTCAGTAGATTTCAAGTCAACATGGAAGAAAGGTATTTCAGTTAGTAATAACATACACATTATAGTCAATGGCTTATAAATGTTTATCATTAAATATTAATGGTTTGAACAATAATGTCAAAAGAGCTGGTTTGCTTAAATATATCAAAATGCATAAAGCCCAGGTCATCTTTTTACAGGAAACTCATCTATTAAAAAATATCTACACAAATACTCATTCATGTTTTAAGACTAAGAGAATGGGCACTCTTATTCTGTGGAAAATGCTTATACTATGCCAAGAATTATAGATACAATTCCAGATAAAGATGAGATGCTAAGCATGGTTATTTTGGAAATCAATAGGAAGTATTATACTTTGATTAATACATACTGAATACCAGGACTGAGTACTAAATATGTTGACAAATATCTGGACCTGATTACTTTAAATGCAAAAGAGGAAATTATAACAACAGGTGATTTTAACTGCCTATTATCAGGCAATGATACTTCCAAAAATGGTAAAATAAAACTAACATATAAAGCCAAGAAGTTAAATGACTTTACAAACCAGATGAACCTTAAAGATATACATGATCTAAGAGAGCATCATTCCTTATTCTGTACTCACTATTCATATCAGTTTGGTACACAAACAAACATTGATAAGGTCCTTGTATCAAATAATATATACTTTAAAATAAGTGACATATCTATAATGACTTGTCCCACTTTTGGACCATAATGCTATAAACTTTACATTAACTATACATACAGATGATTTAAAATTTCTACAGAGAATTCCTGCTTACATAACTAAGTTAAATGACTTTAGGGAATGGATAATGAAAGAAATATACATATTTATGGAAACAAATGATAATGGTGAAGTGACTTGATACTATACTATACTATAGGACACCTTTAAAGTTTATATATATATATATATATATATATATATATATATATATATATATATGTAGAATAAAATCTTGGTACCTTAAAAAAGGAGAGAGTGGGACAAAGAGCTTTTAGACTTACAAAAAAAATAGACAAGATAAAAATGGATGCAAAACCAAATAACAAAGTAGTACATAACACAATTACTAAGTTAAATCAAAAATACTCAGAAGTTCTAAATCATAAGGTAGGCATAAACCTGGAAAAATTGAAATTGCAATCTTATGCTGTAAATCCCAAATATCTACATAAAATAGCAGTAAGATAAAAAAAAATAAACAATCAAAATCGCATTAATGAGATTAAATATAAAAGTGATGGTTCAGTTAAGAGTACATCTAACTTAATGGGCATATTATGTTCAAAAACTACTACAAAGATATAAATAATAACATACCACATTTGGAGACAGATAACGTAATAAATACTTTTATTCAAGGAAATATAACTATTAAGGTGTCAATGCAACAAATAACATATTAAATAAACAAATAGCACTAACAGAAGTGAAAGAGCAAATAAAATATTTAAAGGATAATAAAGCTCCAGGACTGGTTGGAATAATTTCTGAGCTGTATAAGAGTTTTCCTAAATATATAATAAAGAAAATGATGAGTGCCTTTACTATGGTTAAGCAAAAATGTATAACACCCCCATCACGGAAATACTCAATTATCTCCCCAATATTAAAACAAGGTAAAGACCCCAAATCTTGTGATTTATATAGGCCAATTTTGTTACTAAACACTGATTATAAATTTTTTTATGACAATGTTAGCTAATAGGATAAAGAAAATATTACCTAATCTAATGCATAATGATCAGACAGGGTTCATTCTTCATAGAAAAGTACAATAAAACATTATTAAATTACTATCATTAATAGATATAGCATGCAAATACTAAAAACAACTAACTATTATCAACCTAGACATAGAAAAGACTTTTGATTCTATTAGTTTGTCTTATCTACAAAGAATTCTGATTGGTTTTGAATTCTCCTCAGATTTTGTCAACTTATTAATGAAAATGTATAGTGGGGCACACACTTATGTGAAAATTGGATCATGTCTATCCTCACCACTAGAAATCCTCAAAGGACCTAGACAAGGTTGTCCTTTGTCACCATTATTGTTTGCTCTTTCAATAGAACATTTTGCTATATATATATATATATATATATATATATATATATATATATATATATATATATATATACATATATATATATATATATATATATATATCAGAAACAAGCAAAACATAAAAGGTTTTCCAATTAATAAGGACTATTGTCCTAAGATACAATTATTTGCTGATGATATGTTGTTAACATTGGATGATATTGATGATTCTTTGCATGATATTATAAATACCTTAAGCAAGTTTGAAAGAATTTCAGGGCTTAAATTTAATCATAATAAATCCAAAACATTACTAATTAACAAAAAGATCAACAAAAGCCTAAGAGAGAATAGTCTATTTAATTGGGAGATAGATGTATTAGAATATGTGGGTGTCAGTATAAAGAGTACATGGAAAGAGTCTGTTAAACTAAACTACAATAATTTAATAACCACCATTAGTGAACTAATCAAAAAATGGAATAAAATATTCTTCACAATGGAGGATAGGCTCTCTTTAATTAAAATGATAATTTTACCTAAAATTTTGTTTTATATACAGTCATTGATACTACCCCCTCCCAAAAGCTTATTTAAAAAATTAGATTCCATGCTACTTACATTTTTATGGTTCCTCTTAAAACCTAGCATTGCATATAAATGGCACATTATAGCTTGGAACAGTAATGGGCTAGCATTCCCTAGCTTAGATCTTTAGTTCAAATCAGTTATAATTAATGTAATATTACATTGGATCACACCTACCTATATATCTGCCTGGAAAATAATACATGAGATTCATATAACTGATGTCAGAACTATAGAAAATCAATTTAAGCTGCAATATGGAATAAGTAGAGTTCATTGGCTTTTATGTGAATTTTGTTTATTTAATAAGAAATTTGATCATTTTTCTTATGGCATTAATCAAATATCTAATAGCTTTAAAAATATAATTGATTGTAATTACAATGTTAAACAATTTCTATTTCTTATATTCCCTATAGCATACTCCCGATTGCCTAGATTCTTTCAACATCAATGCTTTGCAAAAATTAAAGGAAAATAACTTGATATTCTGTCATCAGTTTATTGAAAATACGAGTATTAAACCACTAAACGCTCTTTTATGTAGTTTTGATAATAGTCAAGACAGTTGGTTGTTTATACACTCTACAGCAGTTTATAGAAAACAAAATGAGAGTATCAGTCAACCTATAATCCAAAAGTAAAGGAATGGAAAACCAAACCAAGGTTGCGATGAAAAATATCCAAAAGTTTATTGCACAAACGCTCCAAGCAAAAATTTTAGATCACACAATCCAATGAGAACCAAGGCATTGCCTTGGTTCTCATTGGATTGTGTGATCTAACATTTTTGCTTGGAGTGTTTGTGCAATAAACTTTTGGATATTTTTCACCGCAACCTTGGTTTGGTTTTCCATTCCTTTACTTTTGGATTATTGGTTTATTTTCACCTTCTTTTTGTGATTTTTATCAGTCAACCTAGAGACTGAATCTATACCTAGTTTGATTCAACTTTTTATTAGGTGTCTTGAAAAGACAGATAATCAAAAATTAAGTACATTACCTATCTATAAGATACCAAGATAAGACACTCGTTTGACTCAGATTTTTGGAATTACTATGTAAAGATTAATGGAGAACAAATATCTGATGAATCCAAAAAATTGTTATTGAATTCTATGTATGGTACCTCTTCATTATATTGGAGATTGTATAGATGGAAATTTATGAATAGGAGTTTCTATACTCCACATAAAATAAATCTTATACTCAAAAACAGTGAAAGTTGTTGTTGTTGTTGTGTCTTTTGGCTTTTCCCAGTTAGGATCGCCACAGCAGAATTCCAGTCCGCTAATGATTGGCAGCAGATTTTTACGTGCCGGGTTGCCAGCTCTGATGCACAACCTTCAACGAAGGTACGCCCATTCACGCATGTCTTCACACAGAAGACACTCTAGCTGAGAATCGAACAGGTCAACGTCTTACTGTAAGGCGACAACGCTATCGCAGCACCATTACCGCAGTGAAAGTAAATGTTGGAAATATGATGCATTACTAGAGGCCAACTGGGTTCACATGTTCATTTAATGTAGAAATGTTGTTCAATACTGGAAAGACTTCAGATATTTTGTAAATGCTTTATGGTCTGAGAACTGTCATATTTCTAACTCACTAATCCTATTCAATGTTCCTATACCTAATGTAATACCTAAATCTCAGATTCAGTTATTCTGGTCAATTCTTGTAATTGCCAGAAAAGTTATTACTTTGAACTGGAAAAGTAAACAAGATTTGATGTTTAAAGTTTTTATTAATTTATCAAAAGTTATTTGTAAAGAAGAACTGCAAACCATTTGTTATAGACCTCATAACATTACTCATAAACATAGCATGGCAAAAATTGGAAAACCTTTTGAACAAATACTGATAACTTCTCATGGATAAAATCATTGTTTATCATGGATGAATGTAAATACTGTAAATAGTTTTGTTATTGTTTTATTGTATTTGCTACATGTACATTTGAATATGTTTATAATGAAAACAAAATAAAAATAATTTTGAAAAAAAATTAATAATGAAAATATTTATAAATATTAGTGCAAAACGTTGTGTGACATGATCAGAATAAGAAAAAGAGATAAAGGTTATATAAATGAAAAAGTTAAAAAATTATCAAGAAAAAATACTAACATGGAAAATGAAAATTTATTATATAGAAAATGATAGAAGGATGTGGTATAATAATGTGAGGAATCAATATTATTATGTTAATCTACAGGAATATTTACCACAAGAAGTGATAAAATCCATTAAAGTAAAGAAAAGGTGTTGTACTAAGATTGTAGAATGCCAGGATTTCATATGGAGACTGGTAAGAAATAAGTTAAGGAAAATATGTCATATAAAAAGAAAGTTAAATGAGTGTGTTTATTTTGTGGGCAAGAAGAGGCAACAGAAATGTAAAAGAGTGGTTAAACTTTGAAAAAAAGTTTTGTGAAGAAAAATTCCTTGAGAATATTAATAACATAAACAATATAGATATGAATATGATTATGCATGGAAATTATAAAATCAAGAAGAAAGAGTGCATTAGAAAGGTAGAAAAGAATTTACTTTATGTAATATGAGTCATTTTGAATGAAAGACTGAATTAAATTTGGTTTAATGGGAAATGGATTTTGTCTGATATATTTCAAAAATATATTATGGTTAAAGAAAAAGAAGTGGGGGTCATTTATGGAAGAATAATGATTATGGTTAGAGAAGAAGGAGTGGGGGTCAATTATGGAAGAATGATGATGGTATATAGGAATGTGTAGATATATACCTGTAAATATGCATATTTTGTAAATAATGTGTTGTTTATATTGTATTATTTAAAGGACTCCTACTATTGTTGCTAGGTGCCATGGGATCATTTACAGCCACCAACTCAGACAGATGGGAAACTTAGTTTAATGTGTCATCCAAAGAGCAGTACATTCAAGAGTGCAGCACCCCTCTTATTCTCCATTGCAGTGTCAGCAATTGATCTACCTGATATGGGAATAGAACCCACTGGATTCTGCACCAAAGGTAAGTGCGCCACCTGTTGTACCACTTACAAACTGCATTTGTAGTGCAACAATCAGAGCATTGTATCTGTAGAATGCTTTTAGACCAAGTTGATTAATGTTAAAAACTGAGCAACTCATAAAATGCATATTGACTAGTGTTTTGCTATAACTGTTTTCCTAAATATCACTGATGTCTGAGAAATAATTGTTATGAAATCAAAGAATAATACATGGAAAAGTATGGTTGATGGGCAAGGTATTCAAAATCTGATTCTGTCAAAAGGCTTAAGCTCCGCTCATTGTCAGTTACAGTGCAAACTTTCTGAGCTCCATTGGAGTGAATGAGTTAAAATAGATATTTCTGTGGCTAGTAGAGGAGAGACTTAATCAGCATTCTTGAAACAGGAGCATTTATATTCTTTCAACCAGGTATTCAGGTTATCCATTATCAATGTCAATTCATATTGTTCAGTGTTATCAAGGAGGTCCAGGGGCTTTTGCCTGACTTTGCATTGCAGCCCTGTTGTGGAGTCCAGGCTGAGGTCATGAAGACTTCTCTATCTTTGCACTGGTGTCTAAAAATCACGAGTCTCTTACTAACTCTGATAACATTCCTCACTGTCTTCAGAATAATGTCTCTCTCTCTGTCTCTCTCACGCCATAATTCCCACACCATTTCTAGTCTGCCCTCTCCTGAGTACTAGACTTTGGATCCCAAATCAAGAGACTTCACTGCACTGCCCTTCCACCTTGCCTCTTGAATATACAGGATATCCAGTCTCCTCCTTCCATAATATCATCCTCTTCCAAGCTGCATGCTGTCAGCAAACTTATATTCAGTGTAACAATCCTTAGTTCATTTTTGTTGGTTTTCATCCTGCAAACAGACAGTACTTCCATCTTAACAGAGCTCTCCCAGGTAACCCAGTCCATGAACGTAGACACAATCCAGCCAATAGCTTACTGACCCAGAGCTGCTAAACTTTAAGACAGGTACACACTAGCCTTCAAGGGCACATAGACCCCTTACACTATTTGCAGATTGGAAAGAATACTGCTGGCATATCAAATCGAATGTCATCAGTTTCCCTGGCATCAACGATAGGGAGAATTACAAAATAGTACTGAAGAGGAAAGGGTGAACTCATTCAGATGCAAACCATGTGATCTATGAAAGCTTTTTTAAATGTTTTTAATTTTGTAAATGGTGGTCTGATGAAGTTCTATGTATAGAATGAAAATGTTTACCATATCAATATTAAAAGTTTTATTTTAGTAATTGTAGTTTTATTAGTTTTTATTTTGTGGCTTTTTAGAGTCTGTGTGCCTTAATGGAAGACAAAGCCACTGCCTCAGGGTATCTTGTAGCATAATCTACTACCACTAGGATATACTTTTTCCCTGTGGAACTTGGGGTACTCAGAGGCCCAACGATATCCATAGCTACCCTATGAAATGGCTCCTCAATCACAGGCAAAGACATCAAAGGAGCTCTCACCTTGTCTCTTGCCTTGCTTACCTTTTGGCACTGCTCACAGGTCCTGCAGTACCCTGTTACATCTCTGGAAATCCCAGGCCAATACATTAGAAGTTCTGCATAATATGTCTCTTTGTACATTTTATGCCCATGTGATCTGAAAAGTGAATATCTTGGGCTATGGCTAGAAGCTCCAGACAGTAGGCTCTAGGTACTATCACCTTCTAGCCCTCCCTCAGGGGTCCACTCTCTATACAGTAACCCTTTGTCCCAGTATACAGATCCCCCTTCCCTTGTGAATCAGGTGCCTCACTAGCTACCTGCCTTAGGCCTTGTAATGTAGGGTCTAAGAGCTGAGCTTGTCTCAACTCTCTCATTGTAACCCTTCCCAGTCCCCTCCACAAGACGTCTGGCATCCTCTGACAACTGTGCCTCACTGTCAGCCTGGGTACTACTACTCACCTCTACCTTTGCAGTCACTCTGTCCAAGGGAACATCAGTACCCACAAGCAGCTGTGGCTCACTTTCAGTCTCACTGCTACAGGGTAGCAGCTCCCTCCCTGAAGTAACCACCTCACCAGTCCTGTCTGCAAGTGTGCTGTCTATCTGGGTCTCCCCCAGGCTACCAGACCCACATGCTTGTCTCCTAGTCTGACTGTGTGTAACTGCATAAGCACATGGTACTGCCTCATCAAAATCTTTTCCTATCAGGACATCTGCAGGATGGTAGTTTGGTACCCCTGTTGTCTCAAGACAACCTAATGTTGGCATTTTGTCTTTCCCACTTACTGTCTCCCTCACCTTTTGTTCCACAACTTGCTGCTGTGGACATCTATATGCCACATGGCCTCGCTGATTGCATTCAAAACATTTAACCCTAGGTCCTGGATGTATACCTGGACTAGTGGCTTCCCCTGCTGCTAGCAGATTCTGTTGGGGCAGTCCGGACTGCCCACCATGGGTTCCTTTAGACCCATGAGCAGTACTGGGGATCTCTTTCCTGTGCAGTGATGCCCTGCTTGCTAGGTATATGTCTCCCTTCTTAACCCAACTCCTCTGAAGTAGCACATTGTCTATCAGCTAACCAGATTTTCATGTCCTCAAAGTGCTAAGGGCTTGTTCCCTCACCAAAAGGTCTGACAACCCTTCAAAAGTGGTGACCTGACATCCACTCACCCACCTATGAAAATAAGGACTCAGTTCAGCAAAATATTTACACACACTTCCATCTGCCTTGTGTCTATGCTCACAAAACTTTTTCCTGTAAGTTTCAGGTGTTAGCTTAAAAAATTCTAGCAAACAATTCTTAACAGCAGTATAATCAAAATAATTGTGATCAGATCATTTAGACAGCACAGTTACAGCTTTACCGTGGAGTAACAGGGTCAGGAACCATACACAGAGCCTTTGGTCAACATCATACTGTTTACATACCCTCTCAAGCATATGAATGAAACTATGAAAATTACCCCCCTCTGTAAACTGAGGAAGACATTTACTGACCTTTTGTGCTTCTGGGGTCCAGTTACTCCCTTCCCCATTACCTCCATGACTCTGGTGAAGAGTCAGCATCTCCTTTTCATGCTGCCTCTGCTCTCCTTCTCCTCAACTTCCAGGCATAGCAGTTTCTCATTCTCCTCAGCCTGCAGACATCTCAGTCTCTCTGCTGCTTCTGTTTCCAAATGCCTGGCCTCCAACTCAAGTCTCTTTAGCTCCTGATGGATTTTTAAGTTCTCTGCAGAAAGGTTGAGCTGTCCATTCTCTGAGTGTTGCACATCTCCACAACCAGTCTGATCATCCTCCTGATTGCTGTTTTCTGATGCAGCTGTGACCAAAGCTGCAATCATGTCAACCTTAGTCAGGTTTTCATGCACCAGTCCCTTAGCCTGGCACATCTCAGTCAACTGGCTCCTTGTCAGCTTGCCATACTCCTCTGCTGACATGCTTGCCTGCTCTCCCTGACTAACTAAGCTAACAAAAAAAAATAAAACAATTGTGATCTGAACTCTGAATATTCACTGTGTAGCTGATTTAGAGTATAAAAACACCTTCAGTTATCACTGTACACAAGCTACAGGAATTCGCTATCCACACCACTACAAGCCAATTAGTATGTGATGTACCTAACTCACCACTATCAAACAATTAATATTTGATGTGGATATCCCACCACTGCCAAACAATTAATATGTGATGCCCGTGCACTGGCCCAGTAATAAAGGAGCTTCAATCTTCACCACTAACACCAGTGAGGGGCATGTACATTAGGAAGGATAACAAGTACACACACAGTAAAGTACAATTTCCCTTAAGTGCACACAGAGATCACAGTCAGTCTGGAGCTGGTTTCTCCCTTTCTCTCCAGATCCCCAATAAGACTCCCCACTGGCACAGCTATAGGGTACAGGGCTCAGCCTAGTTGTCAAGATAAAACCTCCAGCACCCTCTCTGTCCAACCAGTGCTTTGTGTCCCTGCCCAAGTAACTGACACACACACACACACACTTTGAAATATGAGTTATATACAAACACACAGACACTCCAGGGGAAGGCTGGCATAGGTTCTCCAGATATGCCCCCTTCTCTGCCCAAGCTATAAGGTAGAAATTACTGCCACCAGCCACTATCAGTTACTAATAAGACCCTTACCAAAGGTTATCCAATTTTACTGTGCAATATTATTATTATCCGATTAGTAAGAATGACGAACAGCAAGGCTTATTGGAGTGGCTTGGACAGTTATATGCATGCAATGTACTCAAGAGCTTAAATTATCTCTACAAAAAACAGCCACAGTTGAAAGGTTTAAAAATATTTAATAATAAATAATAAACACACAAGACAAATCCCCTCAATTCAACACAGTGCTAGTAAAGATTTCAGACACAGGAAAATGCTTAAAATAATACTGTAGAATAGTCTGACATAAATATACAAAGCAGCTGTCTAATCTTACTATTTTCTATCTATTTCTAATAGAAAGAATGTTCTAAATAACTTACATGCATACAGAGCAAAGGCAGAGTACTGGTGAGTAGATGTGTTCAGGTTCAGACAAATACCAAAATGCTCTGATTCTGTCTCTCTGAGAAAGTCTTAATTTGATAATACATCACTGCTGACACATTTTAGATTACATAATTCTTAACAGTTCTGATTTAGCTTTCCAGGCTAACAGAAACTCAGAATTTACATTTCTTTTTGTAATGTGCACCAGCAGGAAGTCACAGCAATAAAAGGCATTATATACGTAAAATCTAGCAATTAACTCTGCTGTCAAAACAATAGAAAGAATTTGCTGGTCCAGACATCACGTCTCTGAGTTTGAGATCAAACAATCATACAATGCTTGACTTATCAGCGTTATTCCAGCAGAGTGCACTGTGGTTACATTTGTGTAGCTCAGTACAACATATAGTTTAATCATAACACATAGTTCTCTTTTACATTTGTAAAACCAGCCTGTGGATTATATTAATATTTACAAATCACATAAAATTATTTACAAAATTCTATCTGGCTGGGCTGGCAGCCTTTCAATTTTTCACATCTCGTAGTTCTAAATAATACACCCACCTGCAAATTCACTCCACTTCAAGTTAAAGGTCAAATCACAGCTCCAGTTCCAAAATTCCAAGAATCAAATGACAGTTTTTAGGATTACAGTACTTATCTGTTGTTAGTAGGGTTATGAATAGGAAATGATTAACAGATTTCATAGGAGGATCCAAGGGTGTGATGGCATGACTGATTACATATAAGTGTGGATGGGAAATTGCTGTGAATAACATTTTCAAAGTCAGACTAGAAAAACATATTTTAACAACAATTCCTAGCCAAAACTGGAAATCATTAGCATCAGTGCTGTGGCATCTGTACTGAAAGGGTCCAGGAAGCACAAAGTACTTTATAGGTTCATAGGTTCATAGGTAGGTACTAGGCTATTGGCCCTGGGGCCTATACAAGCCCAGCCAAAAAGGTACCCTGGCTTTTGCCACCCAAGAAAATTATTTTCCTGTGCCACTGTCGAGCAGAGCCACAGAGGTGATCCCCGGGGTGAATTTCCTATTTCCCATCCAATTATCAAGATTTTTCTTGAAGAGTGCTAATGAGGAGCTTTGTTTGATATAGATAGGTAGTTTATTCCAGAGCATGGGAAGTCTCTGGGACAGGAATCTATCCCTCCAGCATGTTCTGTTTATTGTGGTGACAAGGTTTAGGTCCCTAGAGTGTGTAGCTCGGAGGGATTGGGATTTCTTTAAGTGGAGCATGTCCAACAGCTCTGGGTTTGACATAGCTTTGTATGTTAGGCAGAGATCACCTCTGAGTAGGCGGTATGCAATGGAGTAAAGCTGGAGTTTTTTGAGACAGTCTGCATAAGGCATCTGTTTGAGGCCAGTAATCCTCTTTGTGAGGTATTTCTGCAGCCTTTCCAGTTGTTGTAGATGTCTTGTGAGGTACATACCAAAAGGGGCGTTGTACTCTATAATGGGTCTAATGAGTGATGAGTAGAGGGGAACAATGACCTCTTTTTTTCTAGATGAGAAACCTTTTGTGATGAGGTGTGCCACGTAGAAGGATTTCCTGACTACTGTGGTGATGTGATTATCAAAGGAGAGACTACTGTCCACCTGTGTCCCAAGGTCTCTTATCACACTTTCGGTGTTAAGTATACTACTGCCTATTATGTAGTTCATAGGTAGAGAGTTTTTACCAAAGGGGATGACAATGCACTTTTTGGCATCGAGCTTGAGGCCATGGCTTTGACACCAGGCATCTGTCTCAGTGAGGCCCTTTTGTAGGATGTCCACATCGTTAGGTGTTTCGATTATGGCTCCTAGTTTGCAGTCATCTGCGAACTTCATTAGCCAAAGACCTTCTGTGTTAGCCTGTACTTCAGAGAAGTAGATACCAAACAGGAGAAGACCCAGGACTGAACCCTGTGGTACTCCACTTGTCACTGGTCTGAAGTCGGATTTGGAGTCTGCTATTTTCACAGTGTGGGTTCTGTCAGTGAGCCAGTTGGCAACCCATCTTGTGACATAGGGATTAAACCTAGTTTAGTGAGTTTATCTATAATTTCAGAGTGGGGGATGGTGTTGAAAGCCTTGGCAAGATCTAGATAGGCTGTGTGAACCACGTTACCCTTGTCTACGGCTTTGGTGACTGCTTCAAAGAAGTCTATCAGGTTTAGGAGACATGATCTGCCTTTAACAAACCTGAACTAGGTAGGGTCCAGAGTTTGGAGATTACCAGTGTATTTGTTTATAAGTTCCATGATAATACATTCCATGGCCTTGCAGACCAGACTCGTCAGGCTAAAGGGGCGGTAGTTCCCGGGGTCCGTGGTGGCTCCCCCCCTTGTGGAGTGGGATAACCGTCACTGTGCGCCATTCAGCAGGCACAAAGCCTGAGGTGAGGCTATGATTGAACATGGTACTTAGGTGGGGTGTCAGTTCATTCTGTAGTTCATGTAGAACGCAGCCTGGGATGTTGTCTGGACCCATGGATGCTGTGTTCTTGGCTTTGGAAAGTGTGTTTTTTACCTGTGCAGCCGTGATTACAGGAACTTTGCATTCTTCCGGTATAGAGATGGGCTCTTTAGGGGGTGAGAGGGGGGTACAGTTAGCACTGAACCTATCTGCCAGGATGTTGGCAATATCAGTTGGGTCTGCATATTTAGTGCCATTGTGCTGTAACTCAGAGCAGATCTGAGTGTTGCCATTGAAATTCTTGGCATAGCTATAAAATGCTTTGTGGTTGTCTTTAGAATCAGTGGTGATTTTGTTTTCATAACTAGCTTTGGAGGATTTTATCAGGCTGACCAGGGAGCTCCTCCACTCATGGGTTTTTACTCTCTTTTGCAACAGTTTCTTCCATCTGTTATACAGTTTGTTTATGGCAGGGGACCACCAGATTGGCTTCCTTTTTTTGGAGGATAGCTTCTTGGTTCTGTTTGGGATAGCACGATCCATGCACTCATGTAAGTGCTTATAAAGTTCAATTGTGTAGGATTCAGTAGTTGTAACTGTATTGCCCATCTGCACGGGTGTCATGAAGTTTACCACTTCTGTCTTAAGAAGCATGAAGTTGGCTTTGGAGAATTTTTTTACCATGGTTTCCTTAATGGGGGGTGGGGGCAGGATGTGGATATCTTGGGTAATTAGCTTATGGTCAGATTGGACCAATGAGGCGTTGACTTCAGGTGTGGAACATCGGTCACTCATGTTGGTAGTGACTAGATCTAGGATATTGTTGCCCCTGGTGGGGGTGTGGATAAGTTGATCCAGGGCATTGGAGTTTATGAATTCCAGAAAGCGTTGAGTGAAGGAGTTGGTACATGAGTAGTTTTCCCAGTTAATGGTGGGGTAGTTGAAATTGCCTATTATTAGGGTGTGTGGTTGCACCCTAATATTTTCCAGTACATCAAGAAAAGAGGAGTGGGAATCCTGGGGCATGGCGGGTGATCTGTAGCAAGCTACAATTTGGATTGCAGTTTTGCCCAGAGTTAGTTGCACTTGGATAACCTCGGCTGCATTATGCTGAGCAACTAGCCTGGAGGTGTGGATAACCTTAATGAATAGGGACACACCTCCGCCTTTGGTGTTACGGTCCAGGTTACATGGCTGAAAAGTGTGGCATGAGTTATAGCCTGGTAGTGCAGTGGTGCTCTCTGGAGCATTGGACCAGGTCTCAGTCACTGCACAGATATCGATGTTCTCCATTTTAAGGAGTGCCTCGAGTGAGTGCATTTTGAGATTTAGACTTCTAGCATTGAGTAGCATCACCCTCAGTTTTTGCTTGCCTGTTCCTGTTATGGTGGTGAATTTGTCATTTGAACCTTGCCTAAATAAGGCACTATAGGGGTGGCAAGAACCTTAGCCAGTATCCGGAATCCCAGGGGTGACAGGTGCAGGCCATCTCTGGCAAAGCATCGTGGTCTGTCGACCATGTCATCCCAGGCAGACAGATACTGAATCCCTTTAGAATGGCACCAGAAGCTTAGCCAATTGTTGAAGTCAATCATTTTGTCCTTGTACTGTGGCACCATTCTGGGTGATGGCAGAATGCTACTCAGGGCTAGGGTCATACCTGTCTGGGCTACAAGATCGGAGAGCTCTTCCATGTCTCTTTTCATGTAGTCCAGGGAGGTACGTCTCAGGTTGTTCACACCAACATGGACAATGACAGAGTCATATTTGTACTTGTTGTGGAGTGACCTGAGTGCTTGGGTTATGTGGGGGATCCTGGCACCCGACATTTATTTGTTTACTTGGTAAGTAACCTAATCTTAATTAGACCTTCTTCAGTCATGACCCAGACTACATGTACAAGGATAAATGCAGTACATATGGACAGTCCAGGGAAGTCAGTGAACCAGCATATATTGGTAGGTAGCAAAAAACTAGACTGTGAAAGAAAAGCTATGCATTCTCTGGGATGAGCCCCAGGCTCTTCAGTTATGAAATAAGAAAAAAAACTTTACCACTGAGCCACTGAAAAAGATCAGGAGGCAATGAAGGAAAACTATTGAGGAAGTAATAGGTGGACCATAATAGGATGAGGAAATAGGTGAAGGGTGATGCTTTACAATGACACCAAGAAAGCTGTTTGCATGTTGTACTAATACAAGAAGGCATGTATTCTGCAGGTATAACAGAAACGTGGACAATACTAGACAGGGGCTGAAATATAGTGACAGTGGGATTTGGGATACAGATAAGATGCACAGAGAGCAAAGGCAGAGTATAAAGTTACAAAACAGGAGACTGGAAATAATGATATGTTGGGCATGAAGATGGAGGTGGGAGCAGACGCTCCCTCGGGAGTTACTGTGGTATGCAGATCACCAGGAAAGGAGGACGATAGCTGTCTCAGGAGAAGGAGTATTAAGTGAGTAAAATACAGGTGAGTCACACTCATGGGAGATCTTAATCTTCCATCTGTGAACTGGGGTGTTTACATCCACGGGAAGGTGGCAGAAAGAAACAAATGACATTTTGGTAGACATGATTTATGAAATCAAGCCACATTTTAGTGACACCAAACAATCCAGCCTCATTAATTGACTGAGGCTCACTGACATTTATTTATGTGCCGCAAAGTCTTCACATCCCATGTAGGGAGTTTTGTCCCTGCAACTATAGGCTAATGTAACAAACACAGAAATTAGAAAAACCTCAGAACAAGTTACATGAAGTATTAACAATCACCTTGGTAGATGAAACAGGCTCAATTGTTCAGGCGCTTAGTAAAATGAGTCATTCAATAAACTGAATAATTTTGGTGGAAAATAGGCTGAGGAAAAAATAAACTTAACAACCAGGAAGGGATTTATCCTTGATGTATTCCATAACTAAAATATAATAGGTATGTCTACAATGTGACAGAGATTAAAATAGCCTGGCAATTAATGATCTTATAATATATGGTTTATCATCCCTGGAGTACTGTTGATATATTCCACAACAAAAGAGAGATGGGACTGCATGAGGGTACATTTCAGTTTTTTTGGAAACAGAATAATAAAAAATAAGGGTTGCCAGAACTGCAATCAGTGAAAAGTGTAGAGCTACCATCAAGAAGGACTGAAGAAGGGAGTGAAATAATGTATCAGGAAAAAATAATATGTGAGAAGAGGAGATAATGAGCCTTGGTGAAAAAAAGAGGTAAGACACATTACCATTGCTAAGTCCTACAGATAAATGGCAAGAGATAACAGGATGAGAAAAAGGGACATGATGATGAAGGATGATAGAAAATGACAACAAAGCTCATACAGCAGACGAGGGTAACAGAGATGCATATAGCAAGTGGGACAAGGGAGGGGTACAAGATCATTTCCAGAAATTTTGAAAACACGGGAGGAATCAACAGTTAATTACCTTAATGAAAGGGAAGGAAAGAACCTTTGAAATGGAGCATATTTAATACAGACAACCAAAACAGCACTACTGAGCAAATACAAAAAAAATCCACAACAAACAGACGTCACAGGTTTAATAGTGAAGGACTAAGTGCTTTTGTTCCTTATACCAGAACTTCATCAGAGTAATTGTCTCCAAAAAACCCTTTACAATTTATTTGAGATCCCACCAATGAAAATACCAAGGTTATGAATAATTAATTAATAAATTTTGAGCTCACACAACTAATAAAAACTATGAAAGCAATAATGCCCAACAGGGTGTGTGTTAATGTGTAATTAATGCCTGCCCAGGGGTGTTGTGAGGCCCAAGGTCGCTGGCATTAATTACATATTAACACACACTCTGGAGGACATTATTGTGCTTAGAGAATGGGGTCTCTGTAAAACTGCAGTGTTTTACTTACTTATGTATTTTAAGTACTATTTTATTTTTGTAATATATTTTTGATGTAGAATAGTTCCTCCGCCTAATGTTTCATACTTGCTGTAGTATATGTTAATGGTGTTGGAGGAAGCATTTTACATCTAAAATTTAGCACCTTAAAAAATTCAGGTATTTACTTTGCATTTTTGGTCTCTTATTCCTAAAATGTTTGGTTTATTGCCAGTTGGAGACATGAGTTACTAAATAATTATATACATTTGAGTTTAAAAGTTTTATTTCCTTCAGGTAATGACATGAATTTGAGTTTCAGATTTCATATCCTTCAGAAAATACATGCTAACAACACAAAGTCTGTTCTTGTAGCGAATTTCAAAGTTCATAAGCACAATATTTAAAATGTGTTCCTGTTTCTTAGCATCCCCCCAGTTATGTTAGGCTTTGTCCAGATTTGTTGTGCTAAGAGGTTAACAGGTATGTAAGAGGTTAGGAGGTACTTAAAACTGTTGCTGCTGCCAGGGATCATTTTCTCTTCACTCTCCCTCTCACACACACACTACCAGGGATCGTTTGATCCCTTTCACACTCTCTCTCTCTTTCTCTGCATATCTCTCTCTCTCTCTCTCTCTCTCTCTCTCACACACACACACACACACACACACACACACACACACACACACACACACACATTCACTCTTTCATGCACGCATTCACTCACATGCAGACAGCAACATAAACAAACATGATCATCTCTCGCTCTCTCTCTCTCTCTTAATTTCATACATGCATACACACACTCTCTCTCTCTCTCCCTCACACACACACACACACACACACATTTTTATTTTATTTCACACTTGTTAAACAGCGAAAGCGCTGCTTAGCAAGCGTAAAATAGTAGCTCAAACATCTCTCTCTCACACACATATACACTTTCACACACAAACACATACACACAGTTTTTTTTTATTTTACTTTTGTTTTATTTTATACTCAGTAAACAGACTCACTAAACAGCATAAGCGTTGTTTAGCGAGCATAAGGTAATGGCTGCCATTCCATTTTCTCAGTCCGAACATCATGGTGGCTTGACATGCTGCTGTGAAATGGTGGACTCATTCTTCTCAGTGGGCATTACTTGTACATTAATAACCTGCTGGAGAATGCTCATTCTCCAATCAGGGTACAACCCATTGTCTAAAGAGGAGTAGTGGCCAACACTCCAATAACTGCTGAATATGGCCAATTGTGTATCAAGGAATTATGGATATGGATGTTCTTGAATTTGTTAAAGTTACTAAGCCCAGAATTCCATCCATATTTTGAATTCTGATGATACACGTATCTTATTGATCCCCCATTTTGACCTATTGTGTCTAGTAGGGTTCCAAAACTGAAACATTGGCCATATTCATTAACAGAAAACGTAAAACTTTATTATAGGTTCATAGGTAGGTACTAGGCTATCTGCCCGAGGGCATTTATAAGCCTAGCCAGAGTGTTTCGGCTTTCGCCACCCCATTGATTAATTAACTGAGTCTCTGACAAGCAGAGCCAATGAAATGATCCCAGGGGTGTACCCATCCACTTGTCAAGGCTTCTCTTGAAGAGTGTTAGTGAGGGGCTCTGCCTAATGTAGTTAGGAATTTTGCTCCAAAGTATGGGGAGTCTCTGTGATGGGAATCTATCCCTCCAGCATGTTCTATTTATTGTCCTGTATCAACTACACAACTCAGAAATAATGCAAAAAGCACCAAATAACAGGACAGCACGAATCCAAGCAGTAGTTTCCTTTATTTCTCAACCATACGAAGATGAATAAGGAGGTTTAGCGCTTTCATCTAGGTAACTAGACTTCCTCAGAACAATCATACTAAAAATTCTCCCCATTATATACCCAAAAGCCCGCCATTTTCTTCAATCATACAATTTCATATGCAAATATCTTTCCAATTAAAAATAAATACATATAATACATTTATATCTATCATTTTGTCCTTAGAAACACATATACTTAAAAACTAACAATGTGCAATATAACTTGCAATTATTGTCATATATTTGTGTATTTAAAAGTTAAAACAAAACTGTAAATACTTCTAACAAGCCAACTTCCTATAGAATATAGTTAATATAAAAAAAAGATATTTTTTTCAAAATGTCCTATATAAAACACATTTATAACATCTCATTATGCAATGTTAACATTCCCTATGCAGATATAAAGACATATAAGAATTTGTATATTGTTGTTGTTTTTTAACATAACACTTTTACCTATAATTCACAAACATAGCAGCAATCAATACACAAGTTCAGTATTACTGTGTGTTATTCTACCCATTTCATATTGTATATACCTATAATTGAGCAACACACTCATTAAACTTCAAGCTGATGTATTGTACAATATGTAAGGCCTAAATCTATATAAGTATAGACAATGTTATATAAATTTGATTTTCTTTTTAATTTTTTATGTTTTTTATGTTTTGTATATGTTTTATGTCCTTACTAAGGGTTTTGTAGGAATAACTTCATTTAACCCGGGGGGTGTAGCTACATCAAGTCGAAGCTGCCATTTAATCTCCCTTTCACTGACTGTTGCTTTAATGTTGCCTCCCCTAGGGTTAGGTGTTATAACCTCAAGTATAGCAAACTTAAATCCTTTACATTCATTATTATACATAATGTGGCGTGACAAAGCATTATTAATATCCTGTTTATTGATACAATATATGTGGTCATAGATCCTATTTTTGAAAAAACGATCCGTCTTCCCCACATAATAGCTTTGACAGGTTTCACAAACAGCCAAGTATATCAGGTGTTTCGTCAAACAATTGCCATGTCTAAATGTGATTTTTGTACGTGTAACATTTTTTAAAATAATGTTACTATCTTCATATATGTATCTACAATAATTACAGTGACCACATTTCTTAGTGCCTACTTTTTTCACAGTATCTAGTTTATTGTAGTTATATTTTGTTTCTATAATTCTTTTCAAGCTGTTTCCTGCTTTGTAGACGAATTGTGGCCTATTCGGTATCCTTTCTTTTATTGCTAAATCACTTGTTAGTATATTCCAATTTTTAGTGATTATACCTTGAATTTCCTTAGTATATTTTCCATATTTAAATATACATGCTTTCTTATACTCATCACTCTTGACCATTTCGTCCTTCTTACTCTGTATTCCTATTCCTATAAGCGGTGTATATTTTTTACCCCATTCTTGTGATACATATGTTGTGATATCCCTCACCATGTCAACTGGATATCCCTTTTCTATAAATAAGTCTCCTATGAAGGACAATTCCTTTTCCATATTTTCCTTTTCTGATGTCATTCTTGCCACCCTTATACACTGGCCTTTGACTATATTGTGTTTTACTTGATATGAGTGTGCACTATCAAAGTGTAGGTACCCATTACTATAGGTGTCCTTTCTATAGATTTTAGATTGAAACGTATGTCCATCATTATATATATATATACATCAAGAAAATTAATGCCACTAAGATCAAACTGATATGTAAACTTAAGATAGCTAGTTGTACTATTAATATAGTCGATGAACCTTATCAATTCTTCAACATTTCCTACCCATAACAGGAAAATGTCATCTAGGTAACGGACGTATGTCTTGATGTTATTCATCCAAGTGGAATTAAGTATATATTGTTCCTCCCAATCCAAGAGTACTAAATTGGCGTACATGGGGGCGCAGGCAGCACCCATCGCCACACCATTACTCTGTCTGTAATATTCTCCTTCAAAATAGATATAGTTGTTGTCCAATACTATATCCATGAAGGAAGTAAGTAGGGTGATTTCCTCTTGGTCTAATCCACTATACTTGCATATACTATTGATAAAGCTGTTAAGTCCTTCATATTTAGGAATGCATGAAAATAGGTCCTGTATGTCAATAGTCACAAATATACTATCCGGACTCCATAACTCATTCTTAAATATTCCCAAAATGCCCAAGAGTCTTTCATAATATGTTCCACTGTATTGTATATGTGTTTTAACCTATTATCCACAACTTTACCAAATTTAAAGGTTTTACTCGAACTCCCTGATATAATTGGTCTAAACGGGGGATCAAGTGGATTTTTATGTACTTTAGGAATTCCATTTATAGTTGCTAATATGGGGAATTCCACCCTAAGGTACTTATATAGGTCTTCATCAATCCTATTATCTAGCAGAAATTCTTCTAAGTAAGAATCAATTCTACTGTGTGCTATATTTACTTGGTTCAAGGAGGAGACTTCGTATTGCACACTGTTGTTTAATATCTCAAACATCTTATTGCTGTATTTCTCTTGATCGTACAATACTATGCCTCCCCCTTTGTCTGCTGTCATGATCCTGATTTTGTTTACACAAAGTTTCTCTAGGATGGTATGTACCTGTTCTAGTACCAAGTGATCACATCTTTTATATTTATACTTGTTATATAATTTATAAATTTCTTTATAAATCACATTTTCATATGCTTCTATTGTTTTGGCCATAGGTGGAGTAAAAGCACTTTTTTTCCTCAATGTATTTGTGTACACTGTTTGTGATCTACTTTCGTGAAAAAATACCCCCAAGTTAATTTTTCTCAGGAATAGTTTCACCTCTACTAAGGTATCTACTAAATCAAAGGATTTATCCGGTATATACTTCATACCTTTAGTGAATATATACAAAAGTTCGGACTGAACCTCATGTGAAGTGTAGTTGTATATTTTCACCTCTCCTGCAATAGGGTTGGAATTATGTGTGGTCACCTCACTACCACAATAACCATCCATTTCCCATACATCATTTGCTATAGCATTATCAAAGGGTATACATGTCAAGTTCCCTACCATTTCCTGTACCTGTTCTTTTTGTATTGTTCCTTTCCCTTCCACTTCACCACTTTTCCTCTGTTGTTCTCTCCTTCCTCTAAAAAAACTTCTTCACTTTTGTCAGGGTAGACTGTTTCATAATCTACATTATTTGTACTATTCCTTATATTTCCTCTCCCTTTTGTTGTATTCCATCTATAAGCAGTCCCCCTTTCATATTGCTGCTTATCTCTCTCCATTTTTTTACCCTTTCTTTCAAATATTTTCTTGCTGTTATTTTCTGCATAGTCGTATTGTTTATAATACAATTTTTCCCATTGCATAAACAAGACATCCTGTCGTATTAACTTGTCAATACTCTCTACTTCACTTAATAAAATACCCAATTTTAAATCGTTATTATTCACTATAAATTCCATAAACTGCTTCCCAAAAACATTAAACATTGCATTACATTGCTTTATATTATCATCATTCATTTCAACACCTATGGGTTCTTTAAAAAAACGTAAACCCATAGGAACAATGTCATCTTCTATACATTTATGAAGATACAGATTGTCTACCTGCAGCGCTTTGATTTTGGTGAGTTTGTTCCCAAAATCATATATCATTTGTTTTAGGGATGTGTAATGCTTATCGTCGTCCTTACATTTAGTTCTAACATTGTTACAGTCACTAAAGTTAAGTGGCACTTTTAAAAATGCCTCAACATTGTAGTTATTATGTACATCAGGCCGTACCGGCCGATAACTGTGAGAAACAGTACCTTTTGGTGATGTATGAGTCAACACATTAGTTTTGTCTTTGACAGCGTAAGTTCTTTCAGGCGGGTGACGCTTTGGTTTTGCTCCCGATATAAGGTAAATGTCCTCCCCTGCATTATCGACTGCTGTTGAAAAATTGAGGGGACTAGGTCGTCTATCTACAGTTTGTGGCGCTTCCTTCCTCGGCGTACAGCTATACAAGTACGGAGATGAGGTCCTTCTCTGACCGTTAGGAATTTCCTCGTCACTCGCTGGGCCAATAGAGGAACGGGATGACGCCATCACGGTATTCATTGTAGATTTGCCTGTACCTTTAGGAGAGCCAGAACGCGGAGTTAGAAGTTCAATCAATCGGGTAAGTTCCCCTTTAATTATGGCCATCTCCGAATGCAATTTGTTCACTTCCTCCCTGGTTACGGGAGTACCACACATGGAAACATCCTGTAGGGAATCCATACTGCTACAGCGACTACCAAAGAAAATATTGTCCTGTATCAACTACACAACTCAGAAATAATGCAAAAAGCACCAAATAACAGGACAGCACGAATCCAAGCAGTAGTTTCCTTTATTTCTCAACCATACGAAGATGAATAAGGAGGTTTAGCGCTTTCATCTAGGTAACTAGACTTCCTCAGAACAATCATACTAAAAATTCTCCCCATTATATACCCAAAAGCCCGCCATTTTCTTCAATCATACAATTTCATATGCAAATATCTTTCCAATTAAAAATAAATACATATAATACATTTATATCTATCATTTTGTCCTTAGAAACACATATACTTAAAAACTAACAATGTGCAATATAACTTGCAATTATTGTCATATATTTGTGTATTTAAAAGTTAAAACAAAACTGTAAATACTTCTAACAAGCCAACTTCCTACAGAATATAGTTAATATAAAAAAAAGATATTTTTTTTCAAAATGTCCTATATAAAACACATTTATAACATCTCATTATGCAATGTTAACATTCCCTATGCAGATATAAAGACATATAAGAATTTGTATATTGTTGTTGTTTTTTACATAACACTTTTACCTATAATTCACAAACATAGCAGCAATCAATACACAAGTTCAGTATTACTGTGTGTTATTCTACCCATTTCATATTGTATATACCTATAATTGAGCAACACACTCATTAAACTTCAAGCTGATGTATTGTACAATATGTAAGGCCTAAATCTATATAAGTATAGACAATGTTATATAAATTTGATTTTCTTTTTAATTTTTTATGTTTTTTATGTTTTGTATATGTTTTATGTCCTTACTAAGGGTTTTGTAGGAATAACTTCATTTAACCCGGGGGGTGTAGCTACATCAAGTCGAAGCTGCCATTTAATCTCCCTTTCACTGACTGTTGCTTTAATGTTGCCTCCCTAGGGTTGGGTGTTATAACCTCAAGTATAGCAAACTTAAATCCTTTACATTCATTATTATACATAATGTGGCGTGACAAAGCATTATTAATATCCTGTTTATTGATACAATATATGTGGTCATAGATCCTATTTTTGAAAAAACGATCCGTCTTCCCCACATAATAGCTTTGACAGGTTTCACAAACAGCCAAGTATATCAGGTGTTTCGTCAAACAATTGCCATGTCTAAATGTGATTTTTGTACGTGTAACATTTTTAAAATAATGTTACTATCTTCATATATGTATCTACAATAATTACAGTGACCACATTTCTTAGTGCCTACTTTTTTCACAGTATCTAGTTTATTGTAGTTATATTTTGTTTCTATAATTCTTTTCAAGCTGTTTCCTGCTTTGTAGACGAATTGTGGCCTATTCGGTATCCTTTCTTTTATTGCTAAATCACTTGTTAGTATATTCCAATTTTTAGTGATTGTACCTTGAATTTCCTTAGTATATTTTCCATATTTAAATATACATGCTTTCTTATACTCATCACTCTTGACCATTTCGTCCTTCTTACTCTGTATTCCTATTCCTATAAGCGGTGTATATTTTTTACCCCATTCTTGTGATACATATGTTGTGATATCCCTCACCATGTCAACTGGATATCCCTTTTCTATAAATAAGTCTCCTATGAAGGACAATTCCTTTTCCATATTTTCCTTTTCTGATGTCATTCTTGCCACCCTTATACACTGGCCTTTGACTATATTGCGTTTTACTTGATATGAGTGTGCAATATCAAAGTGTAGGTACCCATTACTATAGGTGTCCTTTCTATAGATTTTAGATTGAAACGTATGTCCATCATTATATATATATACATCAAGAAAATTAATGCCACTAAGATCAAACTGATATGTAAACTTAAGATAGCTAGTTGTACTATTAATATAGTCGATGAACCTTATCAATTCTTCAACATTTCCTACCCATAACAGGAAAATGTCATCTAGGTAACGGACGTATGTCTTGATGTTATTCATCCAAGTGGAATTAAGTATATATTGTTCCTCCCAATCCAAGAGTACTAAATTGGCGTACATGGGGGCGCAGGCAGCACCCATCGCCACACCATTACTCTGTCTGTAATATTCTCCTTCAAAATAGATATAGTTGTTGTCCAATACTATATCCATGAAGGAAGTAAGTAGGGTGATTTCCTCTTGGTCTAATCCACTATACTTGCATATACTATTGATAAAGCTGTTAAGTCCTTCATATTTAGGAATGCATGAAAATAGGTCCTGTATGTCAATAGTCACAAATATACTATCCGGACTCCATAACTCATTCTTAAATATTCCCAAAAATGCCCAAGAGTCTTTCATAATATGTTCCACTGTATTGTATATGTGTTTTAACCTATTATCCACAACTTTACCAAATTTAAAGGTTTTACTCGAACTCCCTGATATAATTGGTCTAAACGGGGGATCAAGTGGATTTTTATGTACTTTAGGAATTCCATTTATAGTTGCTAATATGGGGAATTCCACCCTAAGGTACTTATATAGGTCTTCATCAATCCTATTATCTAGCAGAAATTCTTCTAAGTAAGAATCAATTCTACTGTGTGCTATATTTACTTGGTTCAAGGAGGAGACTTCGTATTGCACACTGTTGTTTAATATCTCAAACATCTTATTGCTGTATTTCTCTTGATCGTACAATACTATGCCTCCCCCTTTGTCTGCTGTCATGATCCTGATTTTGTTTACACAAAGTTTCTCTAGGATGGTATGTACCTGTTCTAGTACCAAGTGATCACATCTTTTATATTTATACTTGTTATATAATTTATAAATTTCTTTATAAATCACATTTTCATATGCTTCTATTGTTTTAGCCATAGGTGGAGTAAAAGCACTTTTTTTCCTATATAGGACATTTTGAAAAAAATATCTTTTTTTTATATTAACTATATTCTATAGGAAGTTGGCTTATTAGAAATATTTACAGTTTTGTTTTAACTTTTAAATACACAAATATATGACAATAATTGCAAGTTATATTGCACATTGTTAGTTTTTAAGTATATGTGTTTCTAAGGACAAAATGATAGATATAAATGTATTATATGTATTTATTTTTAATTGGAAAGATATTTGCATATGAAATTGTATGATTGAAGAAAATGGCAGGCTTTTGGGTATATAATGGGGAGAATTTTTAGTATGATTGTTCTGAGGAAGTCTAGTTACCTAGATGAAAGCGCTAAACCTCCTTATTCATCTTCGTATGGTTGAGAAATAAAGGAAACTACTGCTTGGATTCATGCTGTCCTGTTATTTGGTGCTTTTTGCATTATTTCTGAGTTATGTTCTATTTATTGTTGTGGTGAGGTTTAGTTCACTAGACAGCATGGCTCACAGTGACTTGGATTTCTTTAGGTGGAGCATGTCCATCAATTCTGAGTTGGACATGGCTTTGTAAGTCAGGCAGAGATCACTTCTGAGTAAGCGATATGCCACTGAGTACAGCCAGAGTTTTTTCAGTTGGGCTGCATAGGACATTGAATAACAGAAATTAGATACTTAGTTACTCTTGGCAGTTGAGAGGTTGGCCACTACTCCTTTTTATGATAATGTCATCTTTGTTACCATTGATGTCCTGAATCTTTTTACGGTTATTCCATATTATGACAGTTTGAATAGTTTTTCATACACCCGTCCCTGTTCCCCGAGTGGGGCTTTGATTTTGATGTGTGTGCTGTCTATAGCCCCTAAATCTAGGACTTCAGGGAAGTGTGCTACAGGGTAGAAATCCTCCACAGTTGCTCTTCTGTCCTCGGGCGTATGGGGAAACTGTATATAATCACTGGTATGTTGTAGCATAACATTCAGGAACTGATGTAGTATACTGAATGCTGATGCCTGTGGCATCCCAGCATATCCCCTGTTGGCCTCTGAAAGGTTCCTGTAGCTAATATTCTAAGTGCTACACATACATTAGTCTCCACAGGTATTTTTCCCCCTTAGTTTGCCCTTGCTGTCAGTTGTGGATGACATGACAGAGGTTACAGAGTTCCTGTAGTGTGTCTCAATCCACCCAATAGTGTTCTACAATTTCCACATCATGCAGACCATAGAAAGTTAAACAGGGTCTAAACACCATTCTCCTTCTTGGCCGAAGTGTTTAAGCAGTAGCAGCATAGACTTTTATAAAAGGAACTCCAGCCCCTAACATTGTTTCTGCATACAGAAGTTTCCATGGCTATATTCCAATAAGTTTTGGAATTTGCAGGGGAAAACCTACACAAATGTTTTTTGCTTGTTAAATATCTCCACCATCTTGGATTGGTTGATTAGTATACAATTCAGCTGCTTATGTTGCATTAGCATGCTACAATGTTTAACGTGTTTGGGCAGCTCTACGTACCATGTAGAGCTGCTTACTAAATACAAAATAGTGCGCTACCATGTGCACGTCACACCACACATGCACACAGACTTAGCGGACTGTGTAGCCTTTACTGAATATGCACCCATGTCTACATCTGAATGACATAAAGCTTTTCTTGTCTGTCTCATCATTCATCGTCAGAGAGGTCAGCATAAACACTTATTCAAATGTTTAATAAACTAATCAAAGCCATGAGCCCTAAACAGAAATCATCCATTCATTTTTCACTAACCCAATTCAGGGTTACAAGGGAGCCAGTGACTATCCTCGCACTTACTATGTGCAAGTAATAGAAAATAATTCTTGGTCAAAATCCAGGCTATATGTGCACATTCTCACACATGCATGCTCATGCATGCGTGCATGCATGCACACGCACGTGTACACACACACACACACACACACACACACACACACACACACACACACGGCAAACACACTTATTGCAAATCCCACATAGACACAGGGAGAAAAGTATTCCAGCTGAGAAAAGAAATGGATAAACAAACATTGCAGGGAAGCAAAAGTAACTGCTGTGGCACTCTACTACACACAAAACAGCTCAAACAGACCATTTCCTACTAGCATAACAGAATCCAGTTCATACAACCATCAATTCATCTGCAGTAATTCTGCTAGTGAACAAAAGTTTAAAGATAATCCAGTGCTCAGAGAATAGTACAGAACAAACAGCATGCAGTATGAACAGATGAATAACAGGTCAGACAGAAGCATTGCTGCAGGGCAGTATGTACTGACATCTGATTACAGAACCAGCAAATAGAAACTGAGCCATGTACTTTCAGGATCAAGGCCTCTGAAATATTTCAATTATGTGGGAGGTGTTACATGAAGACATTATACAGACCAGATCTGTAATGCACATTTGCAATGGGGTACACAGCCGCTACAAGGGGAAAGAGCTCTGACAGAGTGCTAGGTGACCAGTGCCATCTTCCAGGATAGACTAATGACTGGATCTATAATCACAGGTAGGTGAATGATAACAGCCAATCCTGGTGATGGATGAGTCATCACAGCCAATCCCAAATATGGCTAGGAGACATCAGCAATAGTTCCAGAAAGATAGACAACCACTGGCCACAAAATTAGAATGAGGGATGATCAGCTCATAGTCCTTAGAAGACTGGAAAACTAACTAGTAGCAGATATTCTGATAAATAACCATTTGGGCTGTCTATAGTCTGAAGATAAAAATGCTTAACAAAAAGATCCCCAAAGGAGGACTGTATTGCAAAGGTGGCCATGTCCCTTCTCAGGCCCAATGTGACTACGTAGTCTGTTCGCATCATCTAAAGGAACAGGCTCAGAAACTAAGCTTGTAAGTGAGGTAAAGTATATACTGAACTATAAATAAAAAATACATAAAAAGTCAAATATCAGTTTATAATAATAGAATAGTAGGGTAAAAAAAGTCACTTAAGTATTTTAGTTACCAGCATAACAAATGCATAAGTATTAATAAATGTACAGATAACTGTAAACGGATGCAATTATCATTGCATGTAAAAAGATGGAACTAACTTGAAAACGTGTATGAGAAGGTAGTGGCTTTCGAATTAAGGCCCACAGAGAGGTCTACAGCCAGCACAAAGTTCTCCAGCGTGGCTTTGGGAAGGACCAAAGTATTATTATAGCAGTGATTCCTTTACTAGTAGCATCTACAGGGCTATGGCAAAGACATTAAGTGATCTTTTTAAAGCTTTGATTCAATCAATCATGAAATGTTTTATAATTAATAACCTTGCATAAATTAGATTCCACATCCCCACTCTGATTTTCTAGCTATCTGTTTAAAAGACCATGTTGGGAATTCAATAAGGCCTACATAGAGTGATTTGCCATGTAGGCATAGTGGCATGTCCCAAACATGGAAACCAGTCGCCGAGAAATCCAATAAACAGAGAAGGGGGGCATGCATGAGTGTGCGGACACGGAAGTGTCCGTGGAATGCAAATCACCTCATAAGCTGGTGAAACCCATGCAAATGAGGGTGATTTTTAATCCAATAAGCAGAAAGCCACCCATGTAGGTGCCATGTTGCTGTCAGAAATGTACACGGAAAAAAACGTGTACAGAAATGAAAAATTTAAACAGGGGCTATAAAAGCCCAAAAAGAAAGTTGGATATTGCAGGATTCTTCTTCTTCTTTCGGCTTTTTCCCGGTTAGGGGTCGCCACAGCGGATCACCTTGTCCGCACATTAATTGGCAGTGGAGTTTTATGGTGTCGAGTTGCCAGCCCGGCGCCCAACCTTCCACAGAAGGCACACTCACATGCACACCTAGGGCCAATTTAGAGTATCCAATCCACATGCAGCATGTCTTTGGGATGTGGGAGGAAACCGGAGCACCCGGAGGAAACCCACGCGACCACAGGGAGGACATGCAGACTCCGCACAGAAGGCACCCCAGCCGAGGATCGAACCAGAGAACCTCTTGCTGTGAGGCGGCAATGCTAACCACTGCACCACCGTGGCCGCCCAAAGTTGGATATTGCAGGATATTGCACCATATTCATGAATATTGCCAAAACTATGACCAGTGAGTCCAAAAAGCAATGCAAATCATTAAAAATATATATATTTTTAATACATATATAACATTTGCACAGTATGCAGCAACACGCAAGCATGCCATTATATGCCAAAAAAAAAAAAATTAATTAAAATGTTGAAAACCTGAAAATAAGACATTTGCAAAAATAATGCATTATGGTGCCCTGCATGCAGACTGTACAATGGCAGGTGTCAGTGGTTGCTAAGGAGGCAGGCCCTGGAGTAGTGAAGTATCCAGGGTATATTCAAGTAGTTGTATGCAAATGAGCTGGGGTTTTCGAATAGCAAAAAGGGCTACTGTATCCACAGATACAACCCGTGGTAGGGCAAGAGCCATGTAGGTAGTAGTAGAACAAATAGCTGACATCAAAAGGGGGTGTGTCATGCTATGTTTAAGCAGATTGGAGCTCAGTGGCACCTGTTTGCACTCAGCTAAGCACACTAAGCACAGCCAAGCGGGGGGGGGGGGTGTCCTGTGCTGCTAAGCTGTGTTTAGCCCAATTCATATTTTAGCTGGTTTAAGCTAAGCTGAGCATGCTAGTGCATTGAGGTGTGTCCAGACTGCTCAGCACTGTTTATACTAGCACCCTGGTATTGCATGCCACACTGCAGTGATTGGCAGTGAAAGAAATTTGAAAAAAAAAAAAAGGCATAGCCTAGGAAAGCCAATCAAGTATAAGTGGCTGATAAGCCCTGTTCCACTGAAACTGGGCTATTCAAAACCTTCAATGATAACCCTGGCAGGTGGAATGCATCATAGTCAGCCAGTCACACAGGCTGCATCTGCAGCACACCACTATAAAGTGTGCATATACCCTACAATATTATTTTTCCCACATACTCTGCACCATTGGAGTACACACTTGGGAATTTTAACTGACATAATGATAGGAGCTGCTGCTGCTCTGCTACATCTGTATGTGCTAGATGCTGAGGTCAGTGATGATGCTGATGCTGACAGTAGGCCCAGCCTGAGAAGGAGAAGAGTGTTCACGCCCAGGGTAACCTTCAAGGAGCTACATGAGCTGGAGATAGTAGAGCACTACTGGGTGGACAGGGACATACTACAAGAACTCAGCGAGCTCTGCCTCCCACAACTCAGACCCAGAGGCAACAGAGGAGAACCCATCCCAGTGGAAACAAAGATATATGTAGCCCTAAAAATACTAGCTGCAAGTACTTTTCAAAGACCTAGCGGGGACATGATGGAGGTGTCACAGGCATTTGCATCCAAGATACTCCACCAGTTACTGGCTGCCATGCAAACACATGCCAGTGAGCACATATATTTACCCCACACTGCTGAGGAGCGGGTCAGCAATATTTGTCTCTTCCACCATGTAGCACACTACCCTGAGGTACTGGGTGCCACAGACTGCACTCATGTGTATATCAAAGCACCACCTGGTGAAAAGGGTAGAGTCTACATCAACTGTATGTATCACTCCATCAACTGTCAGGTCATGTGCAATACCCAGGGCATTATCATGAATGTGTGTGCTAGCAGCCCTGGCAGTTATCACGACTCCCACATCTGGCATGCATCACAGCTGTACCAGACGTTTGGCAGGGGGGACATCCCATACAGCCATCTACTGGTTGATGCTGGCTATGCACTGGAACCGTGGATGATGACATCCATCAGAAATGCAAACACACCTACCGAAGAGCACCATAATGAAGCACACTCACAAATTAGTACCATCATAGAGCATGTGTTTGGGCTGCTCAAGTCACAGTTCCACTGCTTTGATAGATCTGGTGGAGCCCTGCAGTACTCGCCAGCCACATGTGCACACATGTTCACAGTATGTGCCATGCTACACAATATGATCCTGTGGAAACAGCTGCGACAGGAACTTCACAGGGAAAGAACACACAGCCCCCCACCATTGCCAAGGTCCCCACAGTCACAGGGGGACTTGGAAGAGGAACCCCTGAGCCTGTCCCTGTAGGCAGATGTAGGCATCCCAGTATGCCCTGGCCTTGGCAGAGGCAACGCATAACACATGCACTGACATCCCAAGGACCTAGGGACTGACACCTCACTCTGACTAACATACATAGTAAAAAGGATGCCAGCCACACCACACAACCTGTACCTTACCATGTATTGGCTGTGTACTGCACGCTTCCAACAGTCAGCCCTGAAGCACTGTTCTCTCAACTGCTGTAGGCACAAGGTAAGTCACGCTTCTGTACAACAAATGTATAGGGTACTAAACTATGGTAGCATATGTATGGACCTGCTGCATGTATGCAAGGTAATAGAGTGGGCTACCAGGATAGCTGCAGACAACTGACAGCTATGTAGAACAACAGGAATTATCTGCCCAATACTGGCTGTCCCATAATATGTAGTAGTCCCCAAGCCAGAAAAAAACACTGCACTATGTGAGGGGAATTGCAAACAGCGAGATCATAGGACAGATGCTTGGCTGCAATGCTAGAGTCGCCTACCCCCAACACTCCCCTGTTCCTATACAACTGCAGTAGCATTATGTTTGCAAGGTAATAGCAGCAGACCAAACAATCCCAGGGCTGTCCCAATCAACCTGGTGATATGTTCCATTTGCACAATATGCAGGGGTCAAAGTGCTATGCAAGTCTGTGGTTGATAGTGTCAGAAATTAAACTGGACGGTCTGGTGTCTGTCATGGCTTAGTGAGTTAAGTACATTACCATGGTTGATGGTTTTCATGGTTCAAGACTGGCTGCACTTAGTATTTTGTATGTGAGCTACACCTATGGTAGGAGTTCTACAGAATGTCCCTGTGTCACTACTTGTTACTGCAAGAAAGCTGGACAAATCCAGAGACAATGAATGGACAGCGGACCACAGATATGGACAGTACACATCTCTGAGTAACCTAGACAGTGGCTAGTAGAACAGTAGGTTGTAACAAGTCAGTGTAGCACCAGGATGTAAAGGCTGTCATGTAACTGTGTCAGTACTTGCAACAAGTCAGTGGACACCATCAAATATACAGAGTGTCGCAGAATGTCCACATTTTTGCCTCATATTTATGGTCTGTTTTCATAACATTGCACTTTTCTGGCAAACTAGTACCAAATCAATAAAGGTTGACATGAGAAAATAATGACAGACAGTTGAGATGCAGACTTCATACCCATCAGAACATTCATGCTAATACAAAACCTGTTATTCTACCAACTGTCTAAGTTTGTAAGAGCAATATTAAAAACCTGTCCCTATGTTTTGGTCTGTGTCCCACTTGTATATTTGGCTTTGTCCAGTTCTGGCTGTAAGAGGTTGAGAGGTATGGACATCATGTAGCCTTATAATAACAGTACAACACAAAATGTCTGAGGACCACAACAGACATATGGGGCACAATGCTGGACATCCTGCAAAACAGGTACAGTCAGAGGTGTGAAGTCTGTAACCCTGTGTGTGGTGTTACATCTCATACCCCAGTCACAGCATACCTACAACTACATAGAGCAGAAACTGTGGACAAAGCCAGGAACTGAAGCAGGGCAGGACAAAGGCAAGGAGAAGGAGGAATCACTGACCAGACAAATGTAGAAAGTGCAGAATAGAACAGTCTGTGCAGTAGCATAGGTTCCCAGCAGTGTATGGAGTCAGTAACCCAAATGTCTGTCAATGGTTCCTAACATCAATCTATAATGATCTGCCACTGATGTACCAGGAAATCACATTGCTATGTAAAATGTATCAGACATATGATGCAAAATCCCGTTCAGTCTAATGCACTCTGTACACACCCTAGATATGAGTCAGATATTACAGAACGCTCACAGCCAGGAAATCACTCAGCCATTATATCAGGGAGTTGCTGGACTGTTTAATCAGATGCAGCAGCCAACTTGCTGTAGAACACAAAATCCTGGACTGGAGTACAGGTAGGTCTCGTCTGGAGTTCCCTTGTAAGTACTGATGGTCACACGGGGCATGCTCCTACAGTTAGATCATTTCAGCCCATGTCTGAAGCCACATCTGACTATAGAACTGAGCTGTCCATATATCTCTGTGCATACAGACAGCTATGTACACCTAACTGTCTCTCCCTATCCCCATCAGACATGATTACCCTTATCTATCAGAATGTGGCACATATAAGATATATATGAATCTGCAGAGTTTTATATAAATTCATATATATATATATATATATATATATATATATATATATATATATATATATACATATCATATACAGAGAGACATATGGGGAGAGGGTGGGAGAGAGAGAGAGATAGAGTGAGAGACAGAGAAGCATAGAGTGATGTAGTGCTGCAGCCACTTCTACACCAATTGTAACCAGTGGTGCATGCAATTAGTACAGTGAGCTGTAGTGTATAATAGGTGGTAGGTAGGGGTTCTAATCTCACATCTGTGTGTGTGTGTTTGTGTAGATATTCCACATACAGCTGTATATGCAGTCCTATATGTCTATGCAATGGCCACTCATTTTATGGCTCTATGACTAGTGTCCTCCACAACAGTGGCCTCTCTGTCAACAGATGCTGATGTCATCCACCCCAACAGCAGTGGCAGACCCTCTCCAAATGCATAAGCTCCATGGTGCATGCAACAAGTATGTAGCACTAGCGTCTATACAACTAGGTAGGTGAGGTGTCTAATCCCAGCAATGGCAACTCAGTGAGTGTGTGTGTGTGTGTTTGTGTGTGTGTGTGTGTGTGTGTGTGTGTGTGTGTGTGTGTGTGTGTGTGTGTGTGTGTGTGTGTGTGTGTGTGTGTAAGTATATCCCCTTGCAGCAGTGTGCATGTCTTGCCTATGTGTGTGCAATGCCAATACGTTTTAAGGCCTGTGGCTACCTGTTAACCCCCACTGGCTCACATTACAGGGCCTGCTGATGTCATCAACTTTAGATCCACAGTTAGACACTTTCCTGACACATAAGCTCTGTGGTACATGCAATAGGTATGTAGCACTATGATATATACAATTAGATATCTAGGGGTTCTAATCCCGGCAACAGCACCTTAGTGTGTGTGTGTGTGTGTGTGTGTGTGTGCAAGTATCTTCCTTTGTAGCAGTGCATATGCCTTGCCTATGTGTGTGCAATGCAAGTACATTTTAAGGCCTGTGCCTACCTGTTAACCCCTATTGGCTTACTTTACAGGGCCTGCTGATGTCATCAACATTAGATGCACAGTTAGATACTCCCCAGTCACATAAGTTCTGTGACGCATATGTGGATTTATAAATCCACCATATATGTGGATTGTTCATTTTTTTACCTGTTTCTGATGAAGTATTTGGTATAAGATGAAAATGCTGGTTGTTTTTTGTTGCGTTAAAAGGAAGTTTAATTAAAGGATACCCTCGGACTTTATGGTGTGACCATCTTTGTCTGGACCGGGCTTCAGTGTGCTTTTGTGTGGTTTGATTCTGGTGACTTTGTAAGGCATACTTCCTCCTTTACGTTTAGTTGTAGGAGTGCATGTGTTTGTATGCATATCCCCTTGCAGCAGTGTGGCTGTCCTTCGTGTGTGTGTGTGTGTGTGTGTGTGTGTGTGTGTGTGTGTGTATACAACAGTTCTACCATTTTAAGGGCCTGTGAAAACCTGTTAACCCTCCCCATTGAAAAACTATTCAGGCCCTACTGATTGCATCCACCTTAGAAGCACAGTTAGGCTCTCTCTCTCTCTCTTTCTCTTTCTCTAAGTACAATAGCTCCATGGCACATGTGATAAGTATGTAACACTATAGTATATATAACTAGATAGGTAGGGGTTCTAATCTCAAAACTGGCAACTGTGTAATGGTTATACCATTTTAAGGGCCTATGTAAACATGTTAAGCCCCCCGTGGCAGCCTTTTACAGCACCTGCAGATGTCATCCACCTGAATAATAGTAGCAGACACTGGAAAAACATATAAGCTCCATGGCGCATGTGAAATGTATGTAGAGCTGTAGTATGTATAACTAGGCAGGTAGGAGTTCTATCCCCAACAATGGTAGGAGTTCTACCCCCAACAAGGACAGTTTATGAGTGTGTGTGTGTGTGTGTGTGTGTGTGTGTGTGTGTGTGTGTGTGTGTGTGTGTGTGTGTGTGTGTGTGTGTGTGACTGTGTACATGTATCCCCTTGCAGCAGTGTGACTGTGTTAGAACCACCACCTACCCCCCACCCCATGCAGGTTGCAGTCCATGTATCCTGTGCAAACACCTAAAACAATATATATATGTCCCAAGAGTGTAGGACAACAAACATTTCCTACATTTGTGTAATAGCTGCATAAAACAGTCATTTCACATCAGAAACACCTTAATGTTATAAGAAATAATACAATCTAGGCAAATGCTACAAAAATAAGCTGTCATATTGGCAAAAAAGAGAAGTCCTGTCCTTTGCACTTGCGTGGGTATGTTTTGTCCTGCCAACTCTCGTGATACTACAAGAAGTGTCCCACATTAGGCATTTGATAAGGTGGCAACCCTAGTCTATCTTGCCTATGTGTGTGCAATACATATACATATTGAGGACCTATGAGTAGCTGCTGCCCATAAATAACCCACATGTATCTAGGCATGAATGTTATCCATCACCATCCACATTTTTAGGTACTGACCAAGGCTGTGGTGACTGTAAGTTGTGTGCTGTCTGTCATTGACCCACCAAATGATGTTAATTTACTTCCACAGGGTCTTACATCAAGTACAGACTGGTGCCAAGGTCCAGGCCTCAAGCTAAATGCAGAAAACTGTACCATCATACCATTCAACAAGGACACAGCCCCACCGTTTGCCATATCAATGGCAACCCCCTAAACACACGTGTTTTGAGAGACCTGGGTACTCAGGTTGATAAAAATGTCAATTTCAACCATCATATAGTGGCAGTGATCAGAAAGCCTTGTACGTGGTTCACCTCATAGGTAAAGGGATTGCACCCAGAAAAAAGGTTGTCATTACCTCTGTATAGTCCTCAGTCAATAGACCAATAATTTATAACAACTCCCAGTTTGGTATGTACCTATCCAAACATCTGCATCAACTAGAAAGGCCATGGTAATACCCACAAAGATAATCCATGGCCTCCAACACCTGTCCCATGATGCAGACAGGCTTGAATCAGTAGTGTTCCACTCTGTATCAGACAAGTTGCCCAGAGGTGGGCTGTGTCATGCCTACAAGGCAATGTTGGATCCTGCCCTTCAACAGCTGACCCATATATGTGAGTCTAACTCCTCAGCATTACTAGCAGGACAGACCTGAATCTGATATGCAACATCAACAAATCTTGCTGGAGAGAGAGGCTTGTCTCTTAGAGGCTGCCCTGTCTCAGGATTGCACTTCCCATACACATCACACAGAGTACCATGCAGACCCTCTTCAAGACAACCATGATGAGTGGATGGAAAACCACAAATTTGTACCAGAGTTCCCACCTGTATCCCCTCAATGACAGGGAGAACAGGTGCTGATTGATGATTTTGTTGTAGATAAACTCATGGCTAGGCTTGTAAGGGACCTAGGGCCATTACTTTAGTAACCTTCTATGATTCTATGAACCTATGAGCCTTCTGAACTCCCAGATTACATGTATCAAGAGTAGCATGCTGTGTCAAGAGGTATGCATGCAAGATTACACTGTCTCCCCCCATTGTCCCTGACACACTTTTCTACATATATGCACCTAGGTAACCATGCACATATACAGCCGTACCTTGGCAAAGTCACATTTCTGCTTTGCCACCATGCCATCTTGAGCCACTTTATTGGAACCAGGTCCCCACGGTGTACACACACAGACACCTGGAACAGAAACAGAAAAAGGTCTGGGAGACAACAGTCAGTCAGCAAACCCCCAGTAATGCAACATCATAGAAAACAAGGTACATACACTTTGATCTGTATTCATGACACATGCCAGCAGATAGAACCTTACAGGGCATAACACTACTGCACTACAAACTGTCATTAACTGTACTATAGTCACCCTGTGCATCAGGCACATATTTGCATGTCCCTGCATTGATGGTATGGATGACAGGGATGTGGCACAGGTATCATCACATGCAAAGGGTGTGGTGTGGGGTTACCAATGGCCTAGGCTGTGCCACATAGTTAACATTGTGTGTATATGTGTCTGGAGGGGTGCTGGTCACCTGGGCCATGGAGAGGAGCTGTGTGTGTCTGGTAGTGATCTGCATGTGACAGTAATGTGTGAGTGTGTGCCTATACACAGTCAAGCCATGTGCTAACCCTGCACGAGGGTATGTTGGACAGCTGTGGACCATACATGTCAGTATGTACAGTTTGCTGTCTCTGGCCATTAACACAGGAACTGGATCTGCCAGGAGTGGCACTGGCAACACCATGCCCCGGGTCAGATGTGGTACTACTTGCTGATGATGACTGGTATCTGCTGGGTCCATGTTCCTCATGGGTCCACCCAGGACCACGTGCCCATGGCCTGCCATGTTGTGGTGTGGACAGCACCCTCCCTTCGGTAATGCTGGTGGTATGGCCATTACAGGAGTGTCACTGTGCATGGCCACGTGGGCTCTCAGCTGATGTTGTTGCTGACCTATGTCCACATCTCCAATACTCTCACAACATTTTCAAGTACAGACATTGCACTGCTAAGGAATGACGCTGTCTCACCCAACCATCTGCCCACTACATCAGCGAAATGATGCAAGACATCACCAATGTCATGGATAGAGTCATGGATGCCAGGCAGTGGTGCATCCATGATTCTGAGCATCTGTCTGGTGTTGCATTCAGAACATGCCTGTGCCTCCATGATGGACTGAAACATGCATCAGGTGGCACGTGATGTGACACGTCTGAAAGGGGTGGATGGGCAGCAGTCCTCCTTCGAGCACCCCTGTCAATCTGCCTGTTTGGGACCTCACCAGCTCTCTGGCTATGGCTAGTGGCTACAGTCACAGATGCCATAGTCACCACACTCTCCTGTTTGATGCCACCAACCTTTAACTATCCAATATCTGTAGCCACAGGGGACTGGTTATGTGTGGGCATACTGACTGTGTGTGGGGACATGGGGCAGGAAGTTAGATGTCAACCCATTGAACAGAGTCAGCCCCCCAACAGTCCCACCTGTGCCTCACTATGGCTACCATCATAATCAGAGTCCGATGAGAGACTGACATCAGGTTCTGAGGGGGACACACTCCAACTCTCACTGTCACCTGTAAGGATGAAGACGGCATGACTATATTAATTCCTGCACTATTATGTCTGCTGATATACACACACACTCACACACACACACACACACACACACACACACACACACACACACACACACACACACACACACACACACACACATATATACAGGTCAGGTGCCACAAATGCATTATACATACTACATCTTATTACTGATCCCATGCATAACACAAAATCAGACCACAACAGACACAGACAAGACAGGACCTTAACAACATGCAATGCAGCTACGTCCAGTTAATGTTGCCATTACTACACACCTGTGAGATAAGCGACATGTCAGTGTATGTGATGGACCTTCACCTAAAACAAAGTACACCCATTTCCACCATATTAATGCCCCCCTTTATAGCACACTACCTTGACCTTTACAAAAATAGGTGCAAATATGTTACAGCTCCTGCAAATATGCTACTGTGATTACCAAAGTACTGCACTGCAGTGAACCTCTCCACAAGTGAACATACAAGTATTGCAATATGGCTAAGCTTACCAGTTGTGTCCACAGCAAACTGGCATCCCTTAACATGCCTAGGGTATAGGTGAACCATAACAAAACAGTTTCACACTCACTGGCTACAGGATGAGGGACTCCAGCCACACCAGAGGTACCTACGGAATTGTGGGTGAGAGGTATCATCAGCAGACACAAATGTGGCATTGGTATAGAATAATATGTGCATATATCAACATGTACAGTTATGAACTGTGATACTAACCACATTGCTGACATTCACACTATGTGCGCACATGTGTGCATTACAAACCACTCCCCAAATGCACATTGACCTAACATCCATGTACAGGTATGCATAGGCTGCCACTATGACTGCTACAGTATTAAAGTGATGACCACAGGAGGCTTACCCTGAATGCCCTTCCACTGTGGAAGCTGTGGCACCCACAGCCATGGCATATGGGGTGATGGATCTTTGCAAGCTGGTGGCCAAACCCAGGTTTGCCAGGAACTCTTCTGTGGCCAAGAGTGTTTGTTGTATTGCAGACCCTCCACCGGTGCCAGCACAGTCCCTGGCCACAGCTGTGGGCCTTTGCTATGCATTATTTATCATATTAGTGGCCCAGTGTCAGACCTGGCTTTCCTGTAGCATGACGTGATTTTCCGATGCCACGAGGTCTCCCCACAGTGCAGCTCATTGTTGCTGATTATGGCGACTCCTCAACAGCAGGATCTGGTGATGGAGTCTCAGTCCGTCAAGTATGGCATCATTCTCCACTGCTGAAAATGGTGGGTTCCTACATCTGCACATTACTCATGAAACACAAGAAGAGAGGAACACATCACAGGACCACATACATTGCTCTCCATTATGTACACACCCTGCACATTCACATTTGCCAGCACTATCCACCACTAACTCCCACATCATACCCCACCATCTATCACCACAGTATGTATGTGGCTGTCAGCAACGTAGTGGCAATACATCATGCATTTCCCTCCTGATCTTGCTGTTTTCTGATACTTGCTGCATGTTCTCTAAGGTGTTCAACTGCATCTTTTCGGTTGCACCTATTACTGCTAGTTTATAGCCTGTCTGCATTGCATGCAGTAGTGTCACCCACCTACTTTGGTTTTAAGAACCTGGGCTGTAGCTCACCCCTTAGGTCACCCTGGCCTTCCTCCCTCAGATTTTGGAAAATGTGGCTGGACAATGTTCTACAGTTTCTCCTGCCAGTCTGGTTGATATGGGCATCCTGGCACAGTGTTGCAACTGCCTCATGTACATGGACAACCATCTACAAACACCAACAAGGAACACAGTTTTGAGAGATGTAATGACATTAGGAACCTACCGTTCATGCTCTCTCCCTCTCAAGCTGACATATCTAGCACTGAACAAGTTGCCAACACAATCAGTACAACTCACACACCATCTACACCTACACAATTTATTTATTATTTATTTATTTCAGTTTGATAACCGGGGAAGTCCAATGGGCCATGAAGAGCCCGTTTTCAGTGGAGGCCTGGGCAGAAAAGCTCCAATGACAGTTACAGACATATATTTATACAATTGTACATTATACAGTTATACATTTCTATATTCAGAGTAAATACAGGATAAAATAAGAACAACTGTGGTAATATAATTTTGGTACACACAAGTGAAAGTACAGGTGAATTTTTTTTACAGTAAAGCTAGGTGCAGTAGGTGACTGACCAGTAAGGTTATAGTGGAGTGCAGTAATGGGTGAGTGTATGTGAAGTAGATGTAACAGAGGATGGAGAAGTGGGTGGCTAGAGGGGTTGTTGGAGAGTGGGATGGGCATATCCATTTTGTAGAAAGATGAGAGAGCAAGAGAGATTTGAATTTGGTGTGGTTGAGAGTGTTGCAAAGGGTTGGGGGAAGATTGTTCCATAGTTTAGAAATGTAGCAGGAAAGCAGTAGGTGGCCAGGGGGTCATGAGGGTTTGTAGATTTGCAAGAGGTTTTGGTTTTCTGATCTGAGTGAGTGGTTAGGAATGTAAGTTGCTAATGTGGTAGAGAGAGAGACAGGGGCAGCTGGTAGGTTTGTAGATGAGCTTGTGAGCATTGGTGAGTTTGAGCAAGGTGAAGTAATTGGGCAGTTCGAGCCATTGTAGGGTGTGGAGAGAGTGGCAGTGGTGGGAGGAGGTTTTAGAGTTGGTGATTTGAGTTTGGATTGTAGCTTGAGTTGAAAATTGCTTAGCAGTAGAGCACCGTACATAAGAGTGGGGAGAAGGTAGGAGGAAGTGAGGGTTATCCTGGTGGGGGGAATAGCGGTTGTGCCTGTATAGGAGTCCTAGCCTTTGGTGGGTTTTTTTGATGGTGGATTGGATATGGGTGCCAAATGTTTGTCAATGATGACATCAAGGAGTTTGGTATTAGATACAATTTTGATGGGGATGTTATCAGTACAGAGTATAGAGAAAGAGGTTTTGTCGATTGGGGAGTTTCTAGAGGGGGAGAGATATTAAGTTTAGTTTTATTAGCGTTTAGGGCAAGGTGGTTGTTTTTCATCCAGGATTCTGTTTTAGAGAAGGCATGACTACATTTTTAAAAGTAGGTCAGAGGGGGAGTAGGCTGAGCAGATGATTGTTGAATCATCTGTATTTGGATTATTGAGGAGTTGGGGATGGTGTGGTGAAAGTTGTTAACAAATATATTGAAGAGTAGTGGGCCAAGAAATGAACCTTGTGGCACCCCTGTGGGGGTGTGCAGAAAGGGGGAGGTTGTGGATTTCCATTGACTCGCTTGTTGACATTCAGAGAGGTAACTTGAGAACCAGGCTATGGTGAAAGTGGAGAGGTTGAGAGATGAGAGCTGAGTTAAGAGTAAAGGATGATAGGTCTAGGAACAGGGAAGATACAAGTTTGCCAGTGTCACATACTTGGTTGATGGTTTCGAGGAAGGATTGTAGGGCAGTCATGGTATTGTGGCCAGGGTGGAAGCCATGTTGAGTAGGGGTGAAAAGGTTGTTATGAGTCAGATATGACATGAGTTGAGTATGGATACATTTCTCTAGGATTTTTGAAAGTGGGGAAAGGATAGCTATATGTCTGAAGTTGGAGGTGTCTGTGTTTTTGCCTCCTTTATGAAGTGGGATTATGTATGCATGGGGCCAGATGGAAGGGACATATGCTTCGTGGATGGATCTAGTGATTAAGATGGAAATGCCATCAGATATTTTTAGGAAGGTTGCAGGGAGGTTATCACGAGCATTTCAGCAAAGTTTTAGCTGTAGGAGTAGTTTTTTTATTGTACTTGTAGGGATGGGTTCAAGGTTAAAGGGGAGGAGGGGTGGGGTGGGATAAGGTGGGGTTGGGGGTGGGGGAAGGAGGAGGACAATTTAGCTATTCAATCTATGAAGAAAGAGTTAAATTGAGCGACGGTGTCTAGATCTGTAAGATTTGGGTTGGGGCAGGGGTTCTCTTTGTTTCCTGGGTGGAGGAAGGAGAAGATTGTGTCCCAAAATTTCCTAGGGTTGTTTGAATGTTTGGCCTGAAGTTTAGAGTAGTATACTTAATGGTCTCTGCTTATTAGTTTCTTTGCTGAGTTTCAAAATTGTTTGAATTCTAGTAAGAAGTTGGGTTGTTTGGTTTTTTGATATTGTTTCCATGTTTTATCTCTTCGTAGCATGGTATAGTTGGTTTCCTTAGATAACCAGGGGAAGACTTTGACTTTGATTTGTTTGGTTCTTAAAGGAGCATGGCTGTTGAGTAGATTTAAGAATGTATCATTGAAGTAGTTAGTGGCATTATCAAGGGGCAAGCTTCTTTGAGGGGACCAGTCAGTAAGTGTTAGACAATCGGAAAAAGTGTGAGAGTTGAAGTGGGAGAGATTGCGAACGTGTATGTAGTGATGTTGCTGCTTGAGAGAGGAGGGGTGATGGCTGGCAAAGGCAGGAAGGTGATCACTGACAGAGTCTGGAAGGATACCAGAGTTTGAGATAAGGCTGGGATAGAATGTGAGGAACTAGTCAATGATGGTACCAGAGGACACATCTTTGTTAGGTCTGGTAGGGCAGTTTATTAGTTGGGTGAAATTGAAGAGGTTGACTGAGTGAGAAGGGGCTTGTGAGTTTAATGTGGCCCAATTAATGTTAGTGTCACCTAGGATATAGGTTTCATGTTTAATGTTGGAGGAAGACCAGGAGAGGATATCTTCTAGTATTGGGATATTATTGCCAGGGGGTATATATATATATAATATATATATATATATATATATATATATATATATATATATATATATATATATATATATATATATATATATATATATATATAGGGTGGCTAAGCATATGGATTTGTGATTGTTAGGTCTCAGTAGAGCAGTGGTAATTTCAGCGTTGCTAAAGTTAGGGATAGAATTGGTATATGGGGTGATGATATAGGAGGAAGAGTAGATGATAGCTACTCCTCCACCTTTCTTGTTTAGTTTATCACAGTGAAAGATTTGGTAGGCTGGTGAAATAATTTCATTATCTTTTATGCAGGGTTTAAGCCAGGTCTCTGTGATTGCAGTTATGTGGAGATGGTTGTGGGAAAGCAAGGTATGGAGGTTTGGGATTTAATTTCTAAGGCTTCGGGCACTGAATGTGGCAAGCTGAATGGATTTAGGGTTGAGGGTGTGTATGTCAAGGGAGTTGGTGGTTGTGGTTGGGGTGTGGGTCTGGGGTTGGGGTGGATGTCAATGGAGAGCGACAGGGTGATCTGATGTAAGATAAGTTTGAGGTAGTTAAGTGTAAATGGAGTATCTGAGTGTAGGAATGGGAAGGATTTGTTGGAATGATGGTGAGGGGGTGTGTATTGAGTTTGTAGGATGGGAAGAACTTTCTGTTTGAATAGTATGGTTGGGTTAAAAGAGTAGAGTTCATGTGTTATGGAGGTGAAAGGTGGTGTGTAAGTAGATTGGATGGCGGATGTGGAGTGTGAAGGGGTTGTATGGTTGGGCTGTGATAGTTGTGTGAGATATGTGAGATAAGTAAGGGAGGTAAGAATGGTAAGTAGGTGTAGGAGATGGTGTAGGGAAGGAGGCAAAGTGTGTTGGGTGGAGATCATGAAAGGTAAGTGTGTGTGGTGGGTGTGGTGAGTGCTAATTGGTTGATGGGAGAGAGGGATGTGGCAGTGGTTCTGATAAATGTACAGGTAGTGGGGGCAGGTGGAATTTGAGGGTAGGGGAGCAGAGTGAGCCCTCAGGGTGAACAGAATGGGCTGCAGCCCCAGCAGAGGTGAGCAGAACTCTATCAGTGACTGCAGATATCAGATGTAGGTGGTGGCTAGTCAAATTGTTTGAGGAAACTGTTCATGAAAGTAGGCTTGTTGTAATAGTATTGCACAGTTGCTTTTCAATTAAATTAAGTATACCTTATACCTTGCAGTCTGATTACAGCCTGTAAAGCAGAAGTGACTATGTTACTGGCTTCAGGTTGTTGGATTGGGGAGAGGTGCAGTCTGATTCTGTTGGGATCGCTGGGAGCAAGAGTGGTGTAGGGGTTTGTACTGGCTGGGAAGGGAGACTGGTAGTAGGGGAAGAGTGGTTGTCTGCTGACACCTAGTGGTAGAATTCTGGTGGAACAGGTAGAGGGATGGGGATGTGGTCCCTGCGAGTGTACACGCTATCCACACATCCACAAACAACACACACGTATACGGAGGTCCTCAACATACACATACACAAACAAAAGAGACCTCCGAGGCAAAGACACACGTGAGCTCCACAGCCCTCCTCAGCACATACCATGCATAGCCACACACCTGAGTCCCACAGCCATAAAGGTGTCACCATAAATCAAACATATTAGTCATAGGAGACTCCATTGTGAGACACACATATGTGCCTCTCACCAGGCTGTATATGGGGAAAGTCACAGGTACTTGTAGGTCAGGTACCAGAATCTTCCATATCACATATGCACTGCTGTCTCTCAACAACAAGTACTATTATAAGTCTGTCACAGTCCATGTTGGCATGCCTGACCTGAGACGTACCTCCCTGGACTATATGCAATGAGATATGATTGAGCATGCTGATTATGTGTGCTAGGCAGGTATGTCCCTAGCCTTATGCAGAATGCCACTGTTACCCAGAATGATGCCTCACTACAATCAGGAAATGATTGACCTTTACAATTGGCTTGGTTTCTGGTGCCATTCCAGGAGGATCCAGTACCTGATAGCCTGGGATGATATAATCAACAGATCACAATGCTTTGCCAGAGATGGCCTCCATCTGTCTCAACTGGCCTTCAGGCATCTGACAATGGTTCTTCCCACACCCACAGTGTCTTTGTTAGGAAAAGTGGTGATTTTAACACTACCAACATACAACTGTCAGCACATCACAAATTGAAGGCAATGCTGCTAAATGCTAGGAGTCTAAACATGAATCTGGGCTCATTGCAAGCAGTCTTAACCCTGGGAAATGTTGACATCTGTCCAGTCACAGACAGGTGGTTCAAAGCTGCAGAGAGCACCCCAGCCTTACATGGTCAACCATCCTATCATACAGTCAGACCCCAAGGTGTGGGTAGTAAAGCCATGGGATGTGGGATTTGCTATATATGAAAGACATACATACATACCTCCAGGCTATTCAAACAGTAAGATGCACAAGGGACACTGAAGGGCCAGTTAACCATTGCCAAGACACCTATTCGAATCATAGGTAGCTACCGGCCCCTACATGTGACCAGGAAGCTCATTCTGCCTATACAGACTAGATAAAAATCTATTGGGATTCAAGTCTGTACCCTGATCTTGGGTGACTTTAACTACCCAAACATGCATTGAAAGACATACTCATGCCAGCACACAAATGCCCAGAGGTCCATCAACAGTGGAAATGCAATCACCTTGGAGCAGCTATTGGCTACCCCTACATGAGGTGAAGGTCTGTTGGAGTTGATATTAAACAAAATGGGTAATCACTGCAGCATCCTTCCAGTAGCATCCTCCCATGGTTAAACCAATCATAAAGCGGTCATGTTTGCAGTCACCGTCTCCCACAATAACCATCTAGCTAGGGTCAGATATACAGACAACTCCAAAGTTGAATACAGCCTTCTGAGGGATGGTATACACAGCTTCACAGCTCCCACCCCCTCTGTAGGAACTGGCACCAATATCTACAAATATACAAAAGTGCTATATGTGCATTTGTATAGATGCATGGAGTCAGGTATACCCGACATGACTACATCATCCGCTGCAGGGATATGTAAACCTGTCTGGTGGACATCTGCAATAAATAGTGTCTATAACAGAGATGACATACTGCTGTCCAAGACAAAGAAGGAGCTGGTGCCCAATCTGAAGTAATGTCTCCTTAGCCTGAACAAGCATATAAGAGCACTACTGGAATGCTGCATAGCAAACACGAGCCCACATTGGCAGCATCCACTACAGACAATCATATCTCCTTCTTCACATATGTCTGCAACATCAAAGGAAGCACTCAGATCTGCTCAGTAGTGGTGGTCAAAGACACCAGATATACAAGTGCTATAGGTATGGCATACTTGATGCCTGACAGAGTCCATGTAAGCTTCACCCCCATCAGTGCATCAGGACTTCCCCAGTATCTGCCCCCATCCCCTTATATGTAGGGAATAGGTCATCACTGCCATCTCAAAGTCATGGTATACAGCTACCATGGGAGCCAAGCACATCAGAGGATGCATCCTACATGACCCTGCATAACCATAAGGCACTGTATTCAACCAACCTGAATATTGACTTTGTCCTAACCAAGTGGAGGACACCCACTCTTATCCCTTTACACAAAGTTGGGGCGTCCACCAGTCCAGCACATTATAGACCCATCAGCCTAAGTAGGATGATCTGCAAGGCCATGGAACAGTTTATAATGAGCCTCATTCACATGGACATTGATGACCTCCACACACTCGATCACACAGAGTTAGGTTTTGTCAAGGGATGATCGTGTCTGTTAGATTTGTTGACCTCTCTAACACAGTCACCAAAGCCATGGGTGAGGGGGAGACAGTGCACACTGCCTGCCTTAACCTGGCAAAGATTTTGCCAGTATTCCCACTTGGCCATAATAGATATACTCTCCAAACTAGGCATCAGTCCATATGTTACCAGATGGGTAGCACACTGGCACACTGGCACACTGACAGAACCCACCTAGTCCACATAGGGGAAGCTACTGTAAGCGGTAGACCCATAACAAGCAGCATAACCCAGTGTCTGTGTTAGGGCCTCTGTTATGTATGATTTACCCTTCTAAGGTGGAGGGCACATCCTGTGGGCTATGCCCGACCATGTTTGCAGAAGAATGCATGCAGGATGTTGTCACCAAATTCCCTAGTGATGTGGACATCCACCAAGAGAGTCTCACACAGACACATGACTGGTACGAGAAACATAGCCTCAGGCTGCATACCACAAAATGCAGCATCATCCCCTTTAGGGAGATTGACATCCCCACATATTATCACAATACTAACAACATCCTAAGCACGCAATCAGTTGAGAAGGATTTGTGCACACAGGTTGATGGCAACATGACATTTGACCATGTTGCTTCCTTTGTAAGTAAAGCCTTCTACATGGCCTGCCTCATAAGTAAGGGTATGTCATCCAGGGACATGGGGTCCATAACATCCCTGTATTCCCCTCTAATAAGGCCCATTATTGAGTATAATGCCCCTTTCATCATGCACCTTGCAAAGCACATGCAGCAGTTGGGGAGATCACAGAGGTTGCTCATGAGGGAATACCAGGGCCACAAACATCTACCATACACAGATAGGCTATAAGCCCATCCCTCTACTCATTTTCATACAAGGTGATCACAGACTCTACCTTGATGGGACTGCTGTACAACTGCAACTCAAGCTCCACTCTATTAACCCGCACACATACCCTCAACCTGATGTGTGACATCAACAGGACTTGTTAAGCGGGTCAGATGTGTGTCCCACACACTCACCCAACTGTGGAATGAACAACCTGTCCACATCAGGAAGAGTACCTATTTAAACATTTCAAGAGAAACCTGGATAATTGGATGGCTAACAGGACACACACCCTTAGGATACCACCTGTGTCCCTGTTTGACTGGGGCATCAGGTACTGACTTGCATACACATGGGCTAAACTCTGGGCTAGGCTTATGAGAGCCTCAGGGCTAATAGCCTAGTAACCTTGTATAATCCTAGGTATACCAGTTATGGCCCTGTGTGCTGTGATGGATTGAATTGTTATCTATCCACACCCATCACTGCCATCTACTGTGGTGTGCTGCCTATGGGCAATGTTCCAGCACCATGTCATGCAGCCACCATCCGACAAATAAGTGAGTGGTACTACAAGTGTATGGGGACAGTCCAGCAACATCTGAGTGACACAATTACAGGCAGCACTGCAAAAATGCTGTAGGGTATCCTCCTTGTAGGTGTCTGACATCCGCAGTACACAGATGTTTGCAGAATGTGTACATGTGCCTGAAATATGTGAACCCTCTGCCAGAGAAATATGGATGTCTGAAAAACAGTTGGACAATACGTAATGGTTGTTCCCTGACTGTAGGGAATCTGGCTGTCAGACACCAGACCCCTCAGAAAATAATTATGTTAAATTAATATCTGGTACTGTATTCATTCCCTTACATTGTATGCTCAATATGTACACTCTGTTGCTGAGATGGAGCCTGTGTTCCGCCACTACTACTGGCTAGAACCTGCTGTCCTCCTATAGGGGGTCAACAGGTATGCTAGCCATAGCTCCCAGGCAATGAGATACAGGTCTGGAGTACACAGTGACCAAACCAGAGTACATCAGGAACAGTCAGGGACACCTGGACAATGTTTGAACTATGACTGTGTGACATTCACAGACTGAGAGGAGCAGACTGGCAGTACATCATGTGATATGCCTGCTGTATCCACCGGTACTTACTGTCACTATTGTCTAATACACAATCTAGTAGCATTTGTATGTGAGCTGACCATTGCTGGGGGGACTCAAAAGCTAGAGCTGTGATCTATGTCACAGCAGACAAAGCCAAAAGGGAAGCCTGTAGATGCTGGACAGCTGACAGCTGACTAACAGCAACATGTCATTCTATTACATACCTGGTATAGTGCTGTACTCCTTTATGTGCAGAAATCCTGTGGTATAATGCTAGGGTAGCACAGTCTGTCTTTGTAAAGAAAGTCACAGACCTGTTTACCATAGGCAGCAGTTTGCCTTTTGTAGGCAATGCTCATGAACAGGTGATTGCCTGTGCACCAATCTGTGGCTCATACTTGCTAACTGCATCCAGAACAGCTGGGTTGCATTTTAATTAGCCAATGACTTGGCAACACAGTGCTATATTTAAGGCTTTCATGTAGGCCTTGGCCCTTTTCCTGGCCTGTGAGAAGGACATTATCGAGGTGTGGGGACTACAGCATCAGAGACGGTAGGTGGAAATTCTGTCCTCTGTTTGGATTTATGTGGCATGTCCACAGTTTTGTGTGCTGTTTGGCCATTGTCAACAGACTTTTTCATTAATAACAAAAATCTGGAACCAGTAGTCGAGGCAATCAAGAAAGAAGCAGATTAGTGTACCACACTTTATTCAACACTTTCGTCAAGAGACTTCATCAGAATACAAAATCCTTTAATGAAAACAATGCTTAAATAACCACACCAATCAAATAATTAATTAACAATAATCCCTTGATTAAAACCCCTTTCTTTAAAGGGGTAAAACCTAAACATATGTAACAAAAATAGTTTAATAAAAACATAAAATAATCAAATCACTTAATCAAAATAAGAAATACAATCCATATTTTTGTTTAAATTTAGTTTTCTGTCTTTTAAGAAACATTTGATGTTAATAGCCTCATTTAGGCCAGGTTTCTTATCAGAATGAAGTTTGATCTGCCAAATAGTCTCTCTTTGTTCAAGATAATTTTTAAAATCTCCACCCCTAAGGTCTTTTTGGCCAACTTCTAAAATAGAAAAGAAAAATTTCTTAAAGTTCCCACAAACAAAAGAATGTCTATATAAGGCATTCCTAGAGTCCTTAATCTTGATACTGTATAAATGTTCCCTCATACGTTCTCTTAAAGTGCGAGTGGTCATACCGATGTAAAATGCCGAACAACCACTGCACAAACTAATGTACACCACCCCTCTGGTTAAACAATTAACAAAACCAGGAAATTCAAATGTCATGTTCAAATGTTCTAGCATAACATAGGGCCCTTCAAAAACGTATCTACAAAAGTTACACTGTTCACACCTGAACATACCCTTTTTATGTGTTACATATCTTTTAACTTCATTACCTGATGGAACATTTTCTAATAATCTTTTAAAATTAAATTGGTTCCTAAAAACAAATTTAGGTCGATCCCCAAGTATCTTAAATAAATCTGAATTACCTTTTAAAATGCACCAATTTTTTTCCAAAAGATTTTTGATACCAGAACTGTCAACAGTCATGTCAAGTGAACATACAGCACCAAAAAAAACATTTTTAAAACTATTTTTATCTGGTTCATTTGGTTTGCACTATCTTGTTCCTGGTTTTCTTCACCGAGTGTTTCCATGATGGCCGAGGCACCAGTGGATCCGTTAATGGAGCTCACTATACATTCTACCCCTCCGGATAAAGATGGTGGGCTTATGCAATTACTTTTGGCTACTATGGTTGACATTCAGAAATCTTTAAAGGTGCTTTCTTCCAAATTTAATGGTGTAAGTACCATTACCTCTTCTCTAAATTTGGAAGGTGAAGACAACACAATTGTTGAAGTGGAAAAAGAAAATGTTTTTTCTCCGGTAGCGGACATTGTTCAAAGGAAAAATTCTTCTAGAACTGCTTTGCAGTCAGTTGGCTCTTACAGAGATGTCAAGTCCATGTTAGAAATTAATTTTGACCCTTTTACTAGAGCCGATTACCGTGTCACAAGGGTCACGGTAAGTGTGAATACCTTGGGAAACTTCTCAAAAAGTACCGGTCTCTTGATTTAGAGAAGCATTACTTTGAACAGTGTTTGGAACTAGAAATTGTCCCGAAAGAGTTAAGATTTTTCAAATGCCCTAATGGGGTAAGTGCTGATGATTGTTTTTTCAAAACTTTAACTGTTTTTTTTTTAATAAAACTGGTCTGGAATTTTTAAAGTTACTTATTGAGAACAATACAAATAAAATGTTACAACTCAAAGAAGACATTTTAAAGGTTGATAATGAGGTCAATACTTTATTGCTGGTCTACAGGTCTGATGACATCTACCAACAACTGTTTATTAAAGTTGAGCACCATATCAACGAAATAGCCACTCATAAGCACACTAAGCTGTTACGTGATGTTACAACTTACGAGAACAATAGTGCTTACAGTAACTTTGTTTCTAGTCAAAGGTGCTTTTATGGAGATAATGATGGTGGTTCCAGGGTGAAACAGGGCCCTAACAAGACAGTTTATAACAACGGAACTAAAATATTTGTTGGTTTAAATAAAACTGATACATCTGTCAAAGGAACGGTTCCCTCGGTTTATTTAAAAAAGTTTTTTTCATCACCAGGGTAATCACAAAGAGGGTGCAGTTAGTACAGAAACACAAGAAGAAACTTCTCCTTCACACACTGAAGGTAGTAATTTACACCCTTCAATAAATGTTGGTGTTTCAAAAACTTTTTTAGCCAAGAAAGGAAATCCAACAAAAAGGACTGTGACCACAAGAAGCAGAATGACAACCAGTTCCAACTCGTCGGGGGACGAAATTTAAGGACTTTAAATATCATGTCTACTGATAATTTTGATGTTGTAAATTTGTCAGACACTTTGTTAACTGATGCTGAGTTGGGCATTTTAAGGTATGGTTTAAATTTTGTTCCAACTAGAAAAGCTGAATTTAGTAAAACTGTTATTGATTTAAAGAAATACACCCGCAATTTGAATCTTCAGTTCTTAATGTGCAATGTATCTGGTTCTTATTTAAACCATCTACATACACTCCTTCCTTAATACTATAAGAGTTTTCAAAGAGGTTTGTTTAGAAGAGCTGTCAAATTCTTTAAAAACCAAAGGCAAATGGGTAGATAATTTGACCCATTTAGAACGTAAGGCCCTTAATGAATTGAGGAAAAAATCACATCTTAGATTTATGAGGAGTGATAAAGGGGGTAATATTGTTGTTATGGATGTTGCTAAATATAAAAAAAGTATGTTGGCTATTGTCAATAACACAGTAGAATATGAGAAAGTCCATTTATTTGATATCCATCATAGTTATAGGAACATTTATTCATTTTTATATGAAGCTTTAATGTATGGGGACATGGATTTTAAAATGTATGATTTTTGTGTCGTTGAAAAATCCAGAATTGGGGTGTTATTTGGCATCCCAAAAGTTCATAAGGATTTGGTTAACCCTCCATTTAGACCTATTGTTTCTTCCCCACATTCTATAACAGAAGGAATTGCACTACTGGTCGTTGCTATATTAAGTCCCTTGACAAAGAATCTTCAGTCTAATTTAAAAGATTCTTGGGACTTTTTAAACAAGCTTAGATTTTTTTCTGAACAGGTTGACTTAAATTCTGTTGAATATGTTATGTTTTCTATTGATATTGTGTCCTTGTTCACTTGTATTCCTCACGAAGATGGAGTTGAGGCAGTGCATAGTTTTTTAACTACATATTCTAGAATGAAAGCTGACACCATATCTTTGTTATGTAACTTGGCAGACATCATTTTAGATAACAATTTTTTTTCTTTTTGATGACATTTATTATAACCAAAAAAGAGGGGTCGCCATGGGGTCAGCAGCTGCCCCTGCATATGCAAATACTGTCATGGCATGGTGGGAAACTAACATTTTAGTTGAAATTGAGAAGCAATATAGTACACTTTTTGATTCTAGGTTTGTTGATGACTTTTTTTTTTATCATCCAGGGCGCACAAGATGTGGTTGATTCATTTCTGACTGATGTTAATAATTCTTCTAAATTTTTAAAATTTGTACTTAGTGAAGGGGATCACAACATCAACTTTTTGGATGTTATGCTTTGGTGGGATGAAAAAGAAAAAAATTTTCAGAGTAAGATCTTTCTTAAAAAAAACTTTACTAATGATTATTTACATTATAAAAGTAACCATCCCAAACACATTAAGACAAACATACCAAAGAGACAATACATCAGAGCTTGTCTTATGATTACAAACTATAGTGACTTATTAAAAGAATTTGAACTTATTTCAACAATGTTTGTTAAACGGGGATACGACAAAGTTTATTTGGACAGTTTATGTTTTGACATTCTTAGTAAACGGGAGTTATTTTATCCGGCATTATTGAGGGCACCGTTAACTAAAATTGGGGGAACTAGAGATAAAAATAGTTTTTAAAAATGTTTTTTTTGGTGCTGTATGTTCACTTGACATGACTGTTGACAGTTCTGGTATCAAAAATATTTTGGAAAAAAATTGGTGCATTTTAAAAGGTAATTCAGATTTATTTAAGATACTTGGGGATAGACCTAAATTTGTTTTTAGGAACCAATTTAATTTTAAAAGATTATTAGGAAATGTTCCTTCAGGTAATGAAGTTAAAAGATATGTAACACATAAAAAGGGTATGTTCAGGTGTGAACAGTGTAAATTTTGTAGATACGTTTTTGAAGGGCCCTATGTTATGCTAGAACATTTGAACATAACATTTGAAGTTCCTGGTTTTGTTAATTGTTTAACCAGAGGGGTGGTGTACATTAGTTTGTGCAGTGGTTGTTCGGCGTTTTACGTCAGAATGACCACTTGCACTTTAAGAGAACGTATGAGGGAACATTTATACAGTATCAAGATTAAGGACTCTAGGAATGCCTTATATAGACATTCTATTGTTTGTGGGAACTTTAAGACATTTTTCTTTTCTATTTTAGAAGTTGGCCAAAAAGACCTTAGGGGTGGAGATTTTAAAAATTATCTCGGACAAAGAGAGACTATTTGGCAGATCAAACTTCATTCTGATAAGAAACCTGGCCTAAATGAGGCTATTAACATCAAATGTTTCTTAAAAGACAGAAAACTAAATTTAAATAAAAATATGGATTTTATTTCTTATTTTGATTAAGTGATTTGATTATTTTATGTTTTTATTAAACTATTTTTGTTACATATGTTTAGGTTTTACCCCTTTAAAGAAAGGGGTTTTAATCACGTGATTATTGTTAATTAATTATTTGATTGGTGTGGTTATTTAAGCATTGTTTTCATTAAAGGATTTTGTATTCTGATGAAGTCTCTTGAAGAAAGCATTGAATAAAGTGTGGTACACTAATCTGCTTTTTTCTTGATTGCCTCAACTACTGGTTCCAGATTTTTGTTATTTGTTTGGTTTTCATTTGGTTTGCACTCTCTTGTTCCAGACTTGCATTTTCATTAGCCAATGACTTGGCAACACAGTGCTATATTTAAGGCTTTCCTGTAGGCCTTGGCCCTTTTCCTGGCCTGCGAGAAGGACATTATCGAGGTGTGGGGACTACAGCATCACAGACGGTAGGTGGAAATTCTGTCCACTGTTTGGATTTATGTGGCATGTCCACAGTTTTGCATGCTATGTTTGGCCATTGTCAACAGACTTTTTGATTATGTGACAGTTTACTGTTTAACAATGTGGGTTGAGGTCAGTAAGGAGACAGACAGATAGGAGTGGCATACGTCATTTACATTAGAATTTGCATGCTTCTGCAGTAGCCACTTGTCAATCAGCTGTGTATGTTTTTAGGGGAAGATTGTGACATATGTCCCTGTCACTTGACCATTCTCCCCACTCCTTTATGTATGGGTGTTGTGTGGATTCCCTGTACTAGATGGTTGGGAGGTATGGTAGGTCTGTAGCAGGTAGCTGAACATACTGCTGCATATGTTGCAGGTTGCAGCTGCTGCATTCTGCACAGGAGTCATTCTGGGGATTGTGAACATACTGGGGGACAGCAAGCTGTATATGTCAGTGAGGGATCAATGTCAGCTCTGTTGTCACAGCATAGCCAGGGTAAGAGTATCCATAACAGTCCAGGTGAGGCATGTGTCTCAGATACATATATTATGTAATAGTACTATCCAGAAAGTGGTAGGCAACATTTAGGATGCCTATACATATTTGTGAAGTGTGTCCCAACCTACAGGCCTTTGACATGCTAATATGGGTGGCAGTGACTGCAGTAGCAGCAACAACTTCTGCTGGAAATTGCAGGGCTCAGTTATTTATTTGTTGTATTGACAGGCATGTACTTGACATGCAACAAACGGGAATGGAAGCCAGGAATGCGGGTGTCAAAATGTAAAGTATCCTAGGAATGTAACAGATAAAAGTACTGAGGCAATATTATAGCAGATATATTTGCAAGACATATGTGCATGCATACAGTGTGTTACACAGGATTGGCATGAACATGTGTGTTCGGATGGGTATGACATGTGACATTGAAGTGTCTGTCATGAGTTTGTAACCTCAGTCTGCACTGACTTGCCAGTACTTGCACACAGAATAGGTTTTGTGACAACCACGCCAAAAGTAGGTGGTACAACAGTGGACATTCTGCAACAGTCTGTGCATTTGTCAGCTCTACCTGATATCATAGGCCTCACATACATCCATCAACATGTATCTGGCTGTGTACTAATTTGGTGTCTGCATTACAGTCCCAAGTATGCTGCCATTTGTCTCATTATATGTAAAAGTAGTGTGTCACTGGCAATAAGGATATGTTTACAGAAACACCTGCTACTCTTCAGAGCTGAGTGACCTAGTAGGCTAATGCAGTATGCTGTACTTGGGATGGTCCCAGGTTCAAACATTGGCAGGTGTGGTTGTTTTTGCTGATGTGCATCACTGGCAATCAGGATATGTTTATGGAAACACCTGCTGTTCATTAGAGCTAAGTGGCCTAGTGGGCTAATGCACTATGGTGTAGTTAGCAGGGTCCTGATTTCGATGTGAAATTAGCAGACACCAAGTCAGACTGCCAACCAGTCATGAGTGGAGTCCCACAGAGATCGATCCTGGGTCCTCTCCTGTTTGGCATCTACTTCTCAGAAGTCCAGGCCAACACGGAGGGACTCTGGCTGACCAAGTTCGCTGATGATTGCAAGCTGGGAGCCATTATTAACTCCCCAAGTGATGTAGACATCCTACAGAAAGGCCACACTGACACCAACGACTGGTGTTGAAACCATAGCCTTAAGCTTAATGCCAAAAAATGCGTTGTCATTCCCTTTGGGAAAAACTCAGTTCCTACTAATTACCACATTCATGGTAGCCCACTGAACACTGAAGGCATTATAAGAGATCTGGGGACACAAGTTGACAGCAACCTCCCCTTCAACCACCACATTGCCACTGTGGTCAGAAAGTCCTTCTATATGGTACATCTCATTACCAAGGGTTTTGCATCCAGGAAGAAAGAGGTCATCATCTCTCAATACTCTTCACTCATTAGACCAATCATCGAGTATAATGCCCCATTTGGCATGTACCTAACTAAACACCTGCAACAGCTGGAAAGGCCACAGAAGTACCTCATGAAGAGGATCCTAGCCATTAAATATATGTCCTACATGGACAGACTCAAAAAACTCCAGCTTTTCCTCTTTCTCATATCGTCTATTAAGAAGCGATCTCTGCTTGACTTACAAAGCCATGTCTGACCCAGTCCTGTTAGAAATGTTACACCTAAATAAATCCCAATCCCTCCACACCACATACTCCAGGGACCTCAACCTCATTACCACAATCACCAGAACATGCTGGAGGGACAGGTTCATAACCCAGAGACTACCCATGCTCTGAAATAGACTTCCAATACACATCAATTAGAGCACCTCACTGGCCCTTTTCAATAGAAATCTTGATGAGTGGATGGGAAATAGAAAGTTCAGCTGGGATCACTGCAGTGGCTCTACTTGATAGAGACACTGGGAACTAACAGCAGCATGATGCCAGGGCACTTCTATGGGCTAGGCTTGTAAAGGCTCCAGAGCCGTTAGCCTTGAACACACCTATGAACTTATGAGACTTGGCAGGGTTAATCATTTTGCTGATGTACATAACAATGTCAGAAAAACAGAAGGTGATTAAAGCAGTTTTAAGTGGGTTTGCATTGGTTTGCACGATGCAGCGCACCACTTAGCTCCACTTAAACTCCAATAAAATAAAAGAAAAAAGAGGTGTTAGGAAAGTTGTGAAATGGGAGCAAGCAGGGGGAAAAACAATGTGAAAGGCAGGTAAGGATGTGCAGGACAGGTGTAGGAAAGGACCATAGCTCTCCATTTCTTGTACAGTAACAGCTGTGCAGGTTGTGGACAATTTGGAATTTGGATCCTCACATCCCAGAGAGAGGTGTGTGGGTGACATAACTGCATTGATTAATTGCTGCAATGATTGTTTGTGGGCAGTGTACGTGGGGGCGAAATGGAGAGGTATGTATGGGGCAATATTTTTTTTTTTTTGTGAGACAGATGCCCTTTTTTTTTTTTTTTTTTTTTTTTTTTTTAAGGAGAGAGTGAAAGTTGGGGAAGGGATATAGGTACATGTGGGGAGGTAAGTTGGGAAGGAGAGGTAGCATTTGCAAACAGACAAGACAGCAGACAGGGGCAGTGTATGACACATGAGGGGGTAAACACCTTGGATGAGGAGGGTATTGTGGAATCAGAGACCCATGTGCCCCCAGACAGTAGCAGTGGGACTGAGCTCTCCACCCATGGGCAGTCACCACTGCTCCTTCACTGCCCCAAAGATGGCTGTGCTGGGGGCTAGGTTTTTAGGGCCAGCTTGCCCTTCTAGGTTAGCCAGTCTGCCCTCAGTCCAGTGCAGTCGATCATCAAACCCTTGCTGCATGATTCTGTGCACCATTCCTGGTAGCTGTAACTGGGTGACAAATTCCCTCTCTGCGCCCACTCCTGGTGGGACAGGCCCCGTCCCCTGAGGCAGTTCCACCCATAGGTGGTGCAAGACCAATGGAGGGGGAAGATCCAGGTTGGGTCCCAGACATGCTTGGACCCAGTGCCATGGCTGGTTGAGGTAGAGCAGGTGGATCCACGGGAACCGGCCTACCCAGTCGAGCTCTGGTGTTGAAGTTTTTCAAAGTGTATAGGTTAATGAGCAGAACATTTAAACCTTAGTTATAGTAGCATGCCAGGTTGTTCCAATTAACCCAGTAACATAACATTGCATAGCATATGGAGCACAACAATAAGTGGTACAACAGTCAGTATTGTAACAGCATGCCAGTAACAGTTAAGGCAAAAGGCCAACAACATAGGCAATTCAACAAGGTATGTCAGTATGCAACCATTGTAATATATAACAATAATAAAACACATGACCCAACATAACATTTTGAGAAAAACATATATTAAAAGTAAGCCATACCCAATGTATAACAATAATAAATTATGATGCAGATAAGTGGTGGGGAGAGAGAGAAAAACATTCCATTACTACCAGTATAGGCTATATTGTTTGCAACAATACTGTCATATACTCTATAGATCTGCCCTTACTTTATGCATAACATTGCCATATAGCTTCTGTAACACCTACATACCTCTCATGCTATACACATGGGACAGTATGGGCCAAGCTGTAACACCTACAGGTACACAACTACAGGTGACTATTACATGTCAGGTGAACATATATAAGTACCAAGGTGTACTGTGGACTGATGTAGTGTGACTGTGCTATTGACATAAATCATAGGTTCATAGGTTGGTACTAGGCTATCAGCCATAGGGCCTATACAAGCCTAGCCATAACAATCCCCTGGATATTTCTTCCCACAATATTTACTTCCCTGGACCCCTGTTTAGCAGGGTGACTGACGTGATCCCCGGGGTGATCTCCCATCAAATCGTCAAGGTTACTTTTGAAGAGGGCCAAGGAGGTGCTCTGCTTGACATGTATGGGCAGTCTATTCCAGAGTATGGGGAGTCTCTGGGTCAGGAACCTATCCCTCCAGCATGTTTTGTTCATTGTGATGACAAGGTTTAGATCCCTGGAGTGTGTGTCTCTGAGGGATTGGGATTTCTTTAAGTGGAGCATGTCCAACAGCTCAGGGTTTGACATGGCCTTGTATGTTAAGCAGAGATTGCCTCTGAGTAGACGATATGCCACAGAGTATAGCTGGATTTTTTTAGACAGTCAGTATAAGGCATCTGCTTTAGGCCTGTGATTGTTTTAGTGAGGTATTTCTTCAGCCTTTCCAGCTGTTGCAGATGTCTTGTGAGGTACATAGCAAACGGGACGTTGTACTCTATAATGGGTCTAATGAGGGATGAGTACAGTGGGACAATGACCTCCTTTTTTCTGGATGAAAAGACCTTAGTTATAGTAGCATGCCAGGTTGTTCCAATTAACCCAGTAATACAACATTGCATAGCAACATCAAGTGTATGTTAAATCTGTCTCCAAGGGATTTGGCAGCAGTGATCACAGTCCATGACAGCGTGACTCTTGAGAGACATGTATAGTGCACAGTACAGAGATGTTACACTTATCATGCTATCCTTGGCAGGCATGGGGTTAGACTATCAGCAGACATTCACAGACTCTCCAGGCATACAGCCATACCAAGATTAAACAGTTTTATTTGTTTTATTAACCTGTATTAGTACTGTACTTGTTGACTGTTAATATACTGACATCTTATCACCTTGCTGAGCAATGCTGTTAACACTGGTTCACCTGGACACACAAATTAGTAACCCATTCAAACAGCTAGTACAGCCATTTATTTACCTGTAATCCCATGGGGAGGACATCTTTTAACAATACATAACGGTTTCTATAAATATTTCGTAGTACTTGTCTCTGGATTTGAACCCTGGTCTGTGTGTGACAAAATGTACATCATACCCATTGTTTATCAAACTGAGCTACTGAGCCACTGCTGAATATTGATTGACGGATACCTGCCTAGAGCTCACCTGGTAAAAACTGTGACCTGGCAATAGAGGTAGAATGTCACACAAGACTGCAGTGATACTTGAACACGCATACATGAGATTCATGCATGACACAGATAGTAGGTGAACTGTGCATTAATACATGGAATGCATGTGTAGACACTTGACCTCTAGTGGGTGGAACTATGTGTGATGTGTACAGACCATATTGGAGTGCTGGGTTGGCTACCTGACCCATATACAGTTGCAGATGGTATATTTGCAGTCTACAGCTATTACAGTTTCATACTTGCCTGCAGCAGCATACTGAAGAGCAGGAATGCATATAGCTGAAATGCAATGGTTAACACAAGACATTCCTGAGATACACACTATATACCTTGGCCATTCCTATTCTAGGTTCAGATCTTAGTGCTGAACAAGTATCATAAAGCATTATATCTCAGTAGTACAGCTCCACATCTATAGTTTATCAGAACACTTCTTTATTAGCTAACCTTCATTCACTTTGTGGTATTATTTCCATTTTACATCAAAGCAGTTGTACTACTCAATTTCATGACCAACAGCCCAAAATACACACATATTTGCCCAACACAGCTTTATTATGGGTGACATTGTGCAGTGATTGGTATACATGTAACATTCTTTATTGAACACTTCCTATAATGCTAGTGAAATTCCACAAATAATGCAGTAGAAATTTTATTTCCTTAAAATTATGAATGCAGTTGAACTTTATTTCCTTGACATTATGAATGCAGTTGAATTTTATTGCCTTAACATTATTCATACAGTAGAAACTTTTACTTTCTTAACATTATTAATGCAGTAGAAATTGTTTTTCCTTAACATTATCAAGTATCGTGTTGTCATCTTTATTGCACTGTACCTGGCATTACTCAGTTATATCATTCCACGTCTATGACCATATTCATTGCTGTGCACTCAAAACATACTGGCAGTTACTACCATACTCTTTCTTGTTTATATGAATATAGACTGCAAAATACATCTGTGCTCACTACAATATTTGCACAACCTGGCCAAGTGCCTTGCATGGGCCTTCAGATTGTGAGCTCTCTTCTCTGCAGCTGTGGGGAGAGAAACACACCATTATGCATACCTGTCTATCACACATGCAGATTAGTAATTGGTAAAACAATGCTTACAATACTTACAAACTTGAGGGGCATTGTCATCCAGGGTATTTTGGATCCAAGTGGCCAAGAGATTTCCCTTCCTACACTTCAGGTCATCCAAATGGTGGCGCACCTGCTCACCTGTGAGAGGGATACCAGTTGAACTGGTGAGGTCACGTTATAGCTGGTCCCAGGCCTCTGATTTATATTCCGACCCCTGGTACCGGCCCTGCAGCAGCCAGATGACATGGTCTTTTATGAGGAGTCCAACCATGACCCTGGACTCCAGAATGACCCACAGCTCCACCGGGAAGCATGCAGCCTCTCCAACTCCTGCCATAGTCTCTGCCAAGATCAAACTCCAACAGATACTGGCTGTATTTCCACCTGTTGTGTTGCACTTAAATAAGACTGTGTTCCTGCCCTTTGCCATCATTGGGCCATTTTTAAAATTGTGGTGCTTCACTTAACACCGCACAAACCTGCTGAACATAGCCAAGCACTGCTTAAACTGGCTTAGCAGTGTGCAAACCAGCTCAGCTGAGGACTGCTTAAACAGGGTTTGCTTAGCAATGCCCAAACCAGTTAAGTGGAGCTGCGAGTTGCTAAGTAGTGCTAAAACGGTCCTGTTTAAGCACTGCTTGGCTTGGTTTAGCTGTGCTTAGCAGAGCTTAGCTAAGGGCAAACCACATTTAAAAAAAATAATATAAAATTATTTGTTCATTACTAATACTTTATTATTATGTGTATGTATTTTACTTCTATGTTTCCTAACCTTATATATTTTAATTTCCTTATCTTGGAGTGTGAATTTTATGTATTGTAAACGTGTGTGTAAGTGGATCTTTTCTCCTTGGGTCTCCACTGAAAATGGGCTTCTGTCCCAGATTGACTACTCTGGTTAATAAATGTCAGTAAATACATCTATAAAAAATAAATAAGTTATAAAATATTGCTATCAAATATAAAAGCTGAATGGCCTGTCTGTGCATTCGAACCATGCACCTACTGTACATAAGGCCACAACGCTAACCATTCAGCTACGTGGATATGTGATCAGCATCTATACATTTCTATATAGCTATCATCTATGTTTAAGCACTGCTGAGCACTGCACTATGCCACGCAAACATGCTCAGCTATGCTTAAACTTGACCTTTGAAATGAAAATTAAAAGTATCTGGTTTCTATTTTTAGATGTCTGGCACATGTCCTTTGCTAAGCACAACGCCTCGCTGCGCAAACAAAAAAAATAAAGAAAAAAACATATTTAACTTTTATATTTCACTGCCATCCAGTACTTTGATAGTGCAGGGGGTGTGTTACTCATCTCTGGAAACTGTAACACCCCTACACTGATTCTGTAACTGTTTTACATGTCTCTCTCTCAGTAGTGTGCCTTCATTAATATGCAAGGCATGCTGCAGAGGGGGAGCTGCAGACACAGTACCTTCCATGTAGGACTTATACTATTCTTGAACAGAGTTTATTAAATCCCCACCCATTTCTTGTCACCCTTGGGAAAAAGTAAATTGAACTAGAAGCTTTCTGGATGGGAGAATCTCAAAGCTTATTCTTGGTTCATTGCTCTTTAAATTAATCATAAATTATGTTTCTAAAACTCTAGAGCATTAATACTCTCATATATGCTGTTGACACAGTAATCTGGGTATCAGGAGGTTCCAATCGAATGTGAGCAACATATTAAACAGTTGCTTGATTTGAAAGTTAACGTATACCTAAGAAATATTATACTTTCAGGCACAAAAAAACACCTCATCAGGCTTAAGGATAGTTTTGTCATCACTAGGCATAACCAAGGCTTGAAAAACTGCAAACCTTGAAATACCTGAGAATGTAGATTAACTCATGATTGACAATTTGCCTCAGACATACAGAAAGTGATAAAAAAATAATGTAAATTGCAGTAAGAGCAAATTAATTTACCTGGTTTACAAAGAAATAAACCATATCACATTCATACATGTAGTCAAATGTCAAAAATTGTCAATCAACCTAAGGAATAACTGCCTACTCTGTTACATCACACTGTTACTTTATTCGTTCAGCTATGGCTGTCTTGATCTGCGGTGATTTCACCTGGAACTATTTACCTGCTGTGATGGGGAACTACCCATTGAACAGCCATTCACCTTGGAGCTAAATGAGCATCTTGTTAATGAAATTAGATGCAAATGTCTAGGGAGGGCTATCTAAATTTGCACAGCTTGTAGACCCATTAATGTAGGTCCCCACTATGGGAAATCACAGCACTGCAACACAGAATTATAGCAGTATTGTGTTTTTGTACATAACTTGCTGTATTTCAAGGTTTGCCTACTATCATTCTTTTACAAACTGTTAATTGATTAGTTCTGGAAGGTTTTAGTTAGTATTACTGGAAACCAAATCATGGCAAGAGCCCCAGAGGTATATCCCATTTCCATGGTAATAAATAAATAATATTATATGTAAATTGCATTCCCTAGCTAAAACACTCTGAAACAACCCAGTGTGTAAAGTGCCCAAAAATAAACTCATAACACCAGGACACTTGTTGTAATGAAGCAAAACACAATCCCGGAACTTCCAACCATAAATTAATTTGATTTATTCAACACAGAATACAGTTAAGAGCTTTCATCATGTCAAGCATGACATCCTCAGAACAGTTTAAAATACGTACTTCTTCTTTTTAAATAGCATAACCCACGAATCAAATGACATCATTCATTAAAAGACAAATATTAAAAAATACTAAAATGACATATCTAGAAAAACTATTAAATATGTGTGTTATAATTTCTCTGCACACTTTTTTAAAAATGGCATTATACTAAAGATTTCACTCAACCCAGGACCAAAATTTGCATTAGTTCTAATTTGCCACATTATTTCCTTCATCTCAAGTTTGCTTTTCCAGTTACCCCCCACCCGAGATCTTGACCCATAACTTCACAAATTCCAAAAAGGAAGCTGGTACAATGAGGACTTGTTTTTAAATGTCGACTAAGGGCATTGTTATCATCACCCTTCCTTATTGCATATACATGTTCATAGATATGTCTACAAAATACCCTCTCTGTCTTTCCTATATTAAAGTACTTACACCCCTGACACGAGGCTAAATAAATCACCCTCTTGGTGTTACAAGTGCCTGGTTTTAAATATACTAGATACCCTGTGTTACCAAACTCCACAACAGGATCATTAAAACATATTTGCAATATTCACAAGCCCCACATTTACCCATTCCTTTATTTGCTATTCTAGGAATAGTAGGATGCTCCAACAAAAATTTCAGATTCAAGTCTGTTTTGTAAACAAAGTGAGGCTCACTACCCAAAACTTCCAAGAGACCTTCATTACCTTTAAAAACTACCCAGTTCTTCTTCATAATTTCCTTAATCCTTCCTGATGTTTTACCATATGTCAATACCATGGACCGTTGAAGTTGGTCCTTGCCTTTACTATTTGGGACATTCCCAGAAACCTGTTCCATACCCGATAATGGGACGTATCTAGACCCCCAAGATTCCATAACCTGAGCACAGGTACCATAAACCAAATTATTAGGGTACCCCCTATCTATTAAAAAAGTAACCAAGGTCCCCATTTCCCTATAAAAAATTTCATTCTCGAAATACATTCGAGCCAACTTCACCATTTGGCTTTTTACACTATTCCTTTTTACGTACATAGGATGACAGCTGTTGAACTCTAAATAATCATTGGAAAAAGTCGGTTTTCTAAAAAGTTTGGATGTGAATTTCCCATTAATCATATCCTTTGTCAATGTCACATCCAAATAATTAATGGAATTTTCATCAAAAGTACTAGTGAACTTAAAATAGTCACATATACTGTTTAAGTAACCAATGAATTCATCGTGTTTACCTTTGGTCTTCCATAAGATAAACACGCCATCCAAAAATCGAAAATATAAAGCCCATTGATCTACATAGCAACTAGAAAATACATGTTCCTTCTCCCACATGTACATGACCAAGTTGGCAAATAAGGGGGTGCAACTACTCCCCAATTGCCCCCCCTTAATTTGCCTATAATACTCCCCTTCAAATATAAAGTACTTGTTACTTAATATAGTTTCCATCAACAACATGTTAAAATTTATCATAGTGTTGTTTATGTTAGTCATCTCCCTCAAGGCAAGATAAAAATATTCGAGCCCTTCCTGATGAGGTATGGAGGTAAATAAATCTACCACATCAACTGTGGAAAAACACACCTCAACACCAAAAAACTGTTGTTTGATCCTCGAGAGAAAATCCCAAGAATCTAAAATTAAATGTTCTATTGGTCAAAGTGTTGACCTCACTATTCTGTCCACAAAAACTCCCAACGAATATGTGGAACTATTTTGAGAAGTAATTATCAACCGGTATGGGGGATCCAATATATTTTTGTGGGTTTTTGGAATCCCAAACATAGCTGGTACTGTGGGGTAAACATTCCTCAAAAACTCAAAAGCTGTCTCATTAATAACCCCCTGAAACAACGAATCTTCCAATAACATTTGGATTTTCCTGTGGGCTATATTGGTCTTATTCCTAGAGACCAATTCATATTTACCTTCTTCTTGTAACATGGTGCAAATACGATTAACATCATTGACTTTTTCCACTATCACCATACCCCCACCTTTATCCGGTTTCATGAATCTCAAGTTGGGGTTTCCCCTAAACTGTTTTAGTAAGGTGTTTTCCTCCTTGGTGAAATTATAATGTCTTGCCTTGTTTCTTTGCATACTATCATATATCTCTTGGGAGCAAAGCTGGTCATATGTAGGTATAGTTGGGTGCGTAGATGAATTAAAGCAACTCTTCCTTTTCAGTCACCCTGTGACACTACCTTCATTAACACAGTCCTTAAATAACAATTTTAAATTTAGTTTTCTTGTATATAATTTAAGTTCTGTGATTGTCTCAACCACATCCGGTTTCCTAGAGGGAACACATTTCATTCCTTTTTTGAAAAGGGAAAATACATTTTTATCCACTTCAGTGTTAGCATAATTAAAAATATTAAAACCCTGATGGTTTAACAACACCCCATTAAAGGAGAAAATATTTGAACCATGCACCTACTGCACATAAGGCCACAACTCTAACCATTCAGCTACGTGGATATGTGATCACCTTCTATACATTTCTATATAACTATCATCTATGTTTAAGCACTGCTGAGCACTGCACTATGCCACACAAACACGCTGAGCTATGCTTAAACTTTACCTCTGATATGAAAATTAAAAGTATCTGGTTTCTATTTTTAGATGTCTGGCACATGTCCTTTGCTAAGCACAACGCCTCACTGCGCAAACAAAAAAAAAAGAAAGAAAAAAAATATTTAACTTTTATATTTCACTGCCATCCAGTACTTTGATAGTGCAGGGGGTGTGTTACTCACCTCTGGAAACTGTAACACCCCTACACTGATTCTTTAACTGTTTTACATAGCTCTCTCTCTCAGTAGTGTGCCTTCATTAATATGCAAGGCATGCTGCTGAGGGGATGCTGCAGACACAGCCACTGTACCTTCCATGTAGGACTAACACTATTCTTGCACAGAGTTTATTAAATCCCCACCCATTTCTTGTCACCCTTGGGAAAAAGTAAATTGAACTAGAAGCTTTCTGGATGGGAGAATCTCAAAGCTTTTTCTTAGTTCATTGCTCTTTAACTTAATCATAAATTATGTTTCTAAAACTCTTGAGCATTAATACTCTCATATATTCTGTTGACACAGTAATCTGGGTATCAGGAGGTTCCAATCGAATGTGAGCAATGTATTAAACAGTTGCTTGATTTGAAAATTAACTTATACCTAACAAATATTATATTTTCAGGCACAAAAATACACCTCATCAGGCTTAAGAATACTTTTGTCATCACTAGGCATAAACAAGGCTTGAAAAACTGCAAACCTTTAAATAGCTGAGAATGTAGATTAATTTATGATTGACAATTTGCCTCAGACATACAGAAAGTGATAATAAAAAATAATCTAAATTGCAGTAAGGGCAAATTAATTTACCTGGTTTACAAAGAAATAAACCATATCACATTCATGCATGTAGTCAAATGCTGAAACTTGTCAATCAACCTAAGGAACAACTGTCTACTCTGTTACACCACACTGTTACTTTATTTGTTCAGCTGAGGCTGTCTTGATCTGGGGTGATTTCACCTGGAACTACTTCCCCGCTGTGATGGGGAACTACCCACTGAGTTGCCATTCACCTGGGAGCTAAATGAGCATCTTGTTAATGAAATTAGATGCAAATGTCTAGGGAGGGCTATCTAAATTTGCACAGCTTGTAGACCCGTTAATGTAGGTCCCCACTATGGGAAATCACAGCACTGCCACACAGAATTATAGCAGTATTGTGTTTTTGTACATAACTTGCTGCAGTTCAAGGTTTGCCTACTATCATTTTTTTGCAAATGGCTAATTGATTCATTCTGTAAGGTTTTAGTTAGTATTACTGGAAACCAAATCATGGCAAGAGCCCCAGAGGTATATCCCATTTCCATGGTAATAAATAAATAATATTATATGTAAATTGCATTCCCTAGCTAAATAACTAAGATGGGAGGGTCTAGCATATTCAGCATCACTGCACTTACATGCATTTGCATATGGAAACACACATCCTCTTGGTCACATCATCACTGTGTCCAAGACAGCAGTAAACAGATGCTTTAAAATATTCTTTGGGTCCTGACATTATTTATTATATATTAGAATGTATAAATTTAAAGGTCCCAGTGCAGCAAGAAAGTACTGATTGAGCAGGCTTAGTGAATGAGATGTATATTTTCACAGAAATAACAAAGTAAAATACCATAGCAACATGGGAAGTTAAAGGAAGTATGGCTGGAGACAGATGAAAGACAGCCTGGAGAAGAAGTTGAATAAGACCTCAACAGTTTTGATCAGGTAAGATAAAAGGTCCAGATGTGCTGCCTCAGTTAACTTAAATCAGTCTTCTTCTCTCTACTGTTGCTGACAAAACATGCACCCTTTATTTTAAACAGTTTGTGCCATTCTGTTTTCACAGCTTGCCTTGACTTCCTTCTCTGTCCTTTTACTTGATTTTAAGTATTAATTCTCCCTGTCCTCTCCCTTTTACTTGCTTCAAAGTATTAGTTTTCCCTGTCCTCACCCTTTTACTTGCCTCTAAGTATTAATTTTCCCTGTCATCACCCTTTTACTTGCTTCTAAGTATTAATTCTCCCTGTCCTCACCCTTTTACTTGCTTCTAAGTATTAATTATCCCTGTCTTCACCCTTTTACTTGCTTCTAAGTATTAATTCTCCCTGTCTTCACCCTTTTACTTGCTTCTAAGTATTAATTTTCCCTCTCCTCCCCCTTTTACTTGCTTCTAAGTATTAATTATCCCTCTTCTCGCTCTTTTACTTGCTTCTAAGTATTAATTCTCCCTGTCCTCACCCTTTTACTTGCTTCTAAGTATTAATTCACCCTGTCCCCACCCTTGTACTTGTTTCTAGTATTAATTCTCCCTGTCCTCACCCTTTTATTTGATTCTAAGTATTAATTTCCCTGTCCTCACCCTTTTAATTGCTTCTAAGTATTAATTCTCCCTGTCCTCACCCTTTTACTTGCTTCTAAGTATTAATTCTCCCTGTCCTCACCCTTTTACTTGCTTCTAAGTATTAATTCTCCCTGTCCTCACCCTTTTACTTGCTTCTAAGTATTAATTCTCCCTGTCCTCACCCTTTTACTTGCTTCTAAGTATTAATCCTCCCTGTCCTCACCCTTTTACTTGCTTCTAAGTATTAATTCTCCCTGTCCTCACCCTTTTACTTGCTTCTAAGTATTCATTCTCCCTGTCCTCACCATTTTACTTGCTTCTAAGTATTAATTCTCCCTGTCCTCACCCTTTTACTTGCTTCTAAGTATTAATTCTCCCTGTCCTCACCCTTTTACTTGCTTCTAAGTATTAATTCTCCCTGTCCTCACCCTTTTACTTGCTTCTAAGTATTAATTCTCCCTGTCCTCACCCTTTTACTTGCTTCTAAGTATTAATTCCCCCTGTCCTCACCCTTTTACTTGCTTCTAAGTATTAATTCTCCCTGGCCTCACCCTTTTACTTGCTTCTAAGTATTAACTCTCCCTGTCCTCACCCTTTTACTTGCTTCTAAGTATTAATTCTCCCTGTCCTCACCCTTTTACTTGCTTCTAAGTATTAATTCTCCCTGTCCTCACCCTTTTACTTGCTTCTAAGTATCAATTCTCCCTGTCCTCACCATTTTACTTGCTTCTAAGTATTAATTCTCCCTGTCCTCACCCTTTTACTTGCTTGTAAGTATTCATTCTCCCTGTCCTCACCATTTTACTTGCTTCTAAGTATTAATTCTCCCTGTCCTCACCCATTTACTTGCTTCTAAGTATTAATTCTCCCTGTCCTCACCCTTTTACTTGCTTCTAAGTATTAATTCTCCCTGTCCTCACCCTTTTACTTGCTTCTAAGTATTAATTCTCCCTGTCCTCACCCTTTTACTTGCTTCTACGTATTAATTCTCCCTGTCCTCACCCTTTTACTTGCTTCTAAGTATAATTCTCCCTGTCCTCACCCTTTTACTTGCTTCTAAGTATTACCTCTCCCTGTCCTCACCCTTTTACTTGCTTCTAAGTATTAATTCTCCCTGTCCTCACCCTTTTACTTGCTTCTAAGTATTAATTCTCCCTGTCCTCACCCTTTTACTTGCTTCTAAGTATTCATTTTCCCTATCCTCATTCCTTTCTATTCAAGTTCAACAAACTGATACCAAGGCATCTATTCACTGGTGAAACCAAAATTCGATAACCAACAAGAGCACAAGTGGTCTGAGAGACATCATCAGAACCTTCACTAAATACGATGTATGTACATTTAAATAATACGCAAACAATCATGTGATGTTGTTCACCCAATTACGAAACATATATCAGTAGAATAAAATAAAATGAAGCCATCTCTTAAATTCTGTCTTTCTATATTGAATTAAATCACTAGACCTTTTGTTATTGTTTTAACTACCACAGTTTATTTATTGTACTCCTTCCACTTTCACATTTTCTTGAATTTGCATTTGCCAGGCTCAGACCACTTACGCTCTTGTTGGTTTTCCTATTCAGTTTCAGAGATGTTAATTCCTTAACCCTCATACCTTGTCCTATCTCAATAAAAAAACTTCTTTGTATTTATTTCTAATTTCCTTATTCCTTACTACCTTTCTAATTATTTTCTACCACCATGTGATGAATTAGTTTTCTCTTTCCCAAAGTGTCTCAGTGTTAAATATACTGTCTATTCCCCAAGTCTCGCCTCTCTTCCAGTTATTACTTTAGAATGCACCCATTTAAAGTTCCACAACTTTATTTTTGTTTTACCTGTAACTCCCTGCCACACACACACACACACACACACACACACACACACACACACACACGCACACGCACACGCACACGCACACACACACACACACACACACACAGCATTCTGCACAACTAGTAGTTAACTCACTATCTTCTTCAGTACCTAGCCAAAAATGTGAAATGTGATTCACAGATAATTTTACTCCAATGCTAAGTAATTTCAGAATTAGTTTTACAAAGAACTGAAAACAAAAGACAATGCCTCCTATGCGTATCGTGGGCAAAATTCCCAATAGTAACATAAGATTCAGCTTTCTTACATTTTCAGATGAACATTAGCTGTTCTCTTTCAATCAGTGATTTTGCTAATTATAACCTTTGCATGTACAGTTCAGATATGCTTTGACAAAACAAAATGTACTTTTCTTCTAGATGGCTGTCCTTTCTTCAGTTCATATCCCAATAATGTTTGCTAAATTATCATTGTCATCTTTAGATATAGCAACTGTTTTCTATAGCAGTGCAATCTATCACAGGTCTTTTCATATAACCCTATCTTTAATACTCGGCCATCCACTCACCCAGTTCTATTTTATCATATCATATTATATTATATTATATCTGACTAGTGATGAAGGGCTGAGTGATATAGTAGGTTGTAGACCTAACTTCAGACATAGAAGAAACAAGAGTCTGAAGGATTTGTTATGCAAAGAAAGGCTAAGTAGTCAAAATACAGTGGCAACAATAACGACGGGCACATTCCCGTGTGGGAGGTGCAAAGCTTGTGGCCACATTAATAAGAAGACTAACTTTGAGCATCCTGTCACACATAGGCAATTTGTGTTAAAAGGGAGGGCTACCTGTCGAACGGTGGATATAGTTTATCTAGCTGAGTGTAGCCATTGCCCTAGTTTTTATGTAGGGAAAACTAACCAGATGTTAAAGACAAGGATATTACAGCACCTATCTAGCATTAGGAATGGGGATGTGCATAAAGCTCTGAGCAGACGTGATGGATAATGCAACACACAAATTCACTTTCAGGGCTATAGTAAACATAAGGCTTACCACTAGAGGGGGTGATGTGAAGCATTTGACAGAATTAGCAGAATCCAGATGGATCATTGAGCTTATGGCCAATCGTACACCAGGTTTAAATGATGTGATACCTGTTAAGCCCACCCTTCAAAAAAGGCGGGCTTTTTACTGAATCCTATTGGATATGCACTAGTTTAAAAGAAGGGGTTGTTTATTGTAATTTTATCTGATGAAGGGAGAAGTCCCGAAAGCGCTCATCTTGTGTTTATGTGCAATAAAATTTTTAAGGAATAGCAGTGTCCTTGCCGCATTTTTTGGTGCATATTTGATTTTGGAATCGTAGGCTGGACTTTGGTATAGTACTCAACTTTTTTGTTTTGTTTTCTGTTCCTGTTGTTGGAGTACTCTACATGCTATGGAAGGGAGGTTGAATGCAGAGGAAACTACCTCCACAGTTTTGCGAGGTGGAAGAGGAGAGACTGCTATGTGGAGCTACAAAAAATATACTGAAAGTGAGAACCTGCTTTTGAACTTGGGTTTTGCGCTCCAAGGAGATGGAAGAACGGAGCAACGAGTTCCAGCAGTAGTAGACAAAACTTTTGATGAAATGACTAGAGATTTGAGCTTTAAGGTAAGCAAGCTACGTTTACAATGGCAGAACTTTCATCTAGAGGCTTGCATAGATTATGGCATTGTTCCTAGAGGGATGAGGATCCTCTGTATGCCAGCACAGGGTGATCGTTATCCGGATTTACTGGCTAAGTGGCAATCACTAAACATCAACACCAGTTTCAAATACATGGAGTTGCTGAATGATTATTTTGCACTGGATATTGAAAAGCTGAAAAAAGAAGTAGCTGAGCTTCAGAGTAAGCTGGAAAAACACTATGTAGATAGAAGGAGCATAGAACGCCTGCATCAATTGTATGCCACTTTTGCTAATAATGATGAACGTTTGAAGAAGCAAAAACTGGGTAAAATACAGAGGGACTTTGAAGATTTTACCAAAGGTAATATCTTCATTTGGCCCAGAACCAATGGAGTACAGTCGAACGATATTCAGCCCAATGGTAATGTACGCAGATGGGAGAAAGCACGTCAACAGGTTAGTATGAGACGGAATGCTAGTACTATTGTAATGCATCAGCAAGAGGCAGAAGTATTTCACGTAGATCCACCAGAACCAAGTACAGTTAGCGAGCAGGTCCAGTTGACTTTGCCAGGGACATCGAAAGAATCTCTGCCAGATAGAGATGACAACAATTTGTGACCAGCAGAGTCCATTACCAACTCGGCCTCCATTACTCATTCCACGGAAGTATCAACAGTAACCTGCACTACAGCAGTTACGCCGATGGATGACTTACTATCAGGAGAAAGCAATATGGGGGCAAGACCGAAAACACAACGGGGAAACAGCATTTTTTGGAGATGCTGCCAGCACCTATGAAGAAAAAAAGGTGCATGGAAAAGGTCGTTAAGCGAGGACCGGAGCGTGGACAAAAGGAGGAAAATGTTGGACTGACTAATAATGTGGACTTTGGTATTGTTTTTAATTTTTAATTTATCTACATATGTTTTAAATAATGATGAGTTAGCAGTACTTAACAAAGGGCTTACCTTTGTGCCCAGCAATAGCAGTGTATATAATGAAATAATAATGGATATCATGCTTTTCTGTCGCAATGTAGCTCTGAAAATGATGTATGGGGATAATGATAGAGGTAATTTGACCTTAAAGAAACCAAGTAGTTTTGTACCACCACTTACACCCACCCTGAATTTGTTCATTAGGGGATGTGAGCAAGATTTGATAAGATACTTCATTGAAGGAGATACCAGCAGATTTTACAATCTTACTCAAACACAGAGGACAGCATTGCAGAGTTTATGTAATAATACAGATTTAACAATAAAACCGGCGGATAAGGGTGGGGTGGTTGTTGTGCTAGATACAACCTAGTATAATAGTAGATTGAGAGAACTACTCCAAGACGAAAGCACATATTCCCAGATTAATCCATTGGGTGTGAGACAAGCCATAGATAGGGTACATCATGCCCTGCAAAGGCTGAAGTTTGAGATGAGAATTACTGATGATACTTTTGACTTTCTTTGGTTAGAAAAAGCAGTCACGCCTGTCTTCAAGGCACTCCCTAAGATTCATAAGTCCCTGGTTAACCCACCCCTGAGACCCATAGTTTCATGGAGGGGGTGGGTGACTGAGAATATCTCTATATGGTTGGAACATCAATTAAAACCCTATGTTGAAGGGATTGAGAATATTTTGTTGGACACAGGTGACTTCTTGATGAAGTTGGGTAGGGTAGATTAAATGGATAAGAAGGATAAGTTATTGATGGCCACCCTAGATATAAACAACTTATTCACAGTCATTAACAATGTATATGGAGTGGATATGTTAAGTATCCTCTTGAATGACCTAGGAGTTACTGAGGTCAAGATTAGTCTAATAAAGGAACTTCTGCTATTGGTATTGGAGAACAATATTTTCATAGGAGCAGAGACCATATATAGACAGGCACAGGGGGTAGCCATGGGCACCCCTTGTGCCAACACTTATGCTAATCTAGTCCTTGCCCAATGGGAGAAAAACCACATATTGAGTAATGATGCATGGAAGGGATATATAAAGATGTATGTGCGTTTTGTGGACGACATCTTTATATTATGGAATGGAAATTTGAACATGTTACAGAAATTTGTGAGTTTTTTACATTCGACCACAACATTCTTTAGGTTCACTTTAAAAGCCTCCTTTGATTCTATAGATTTTTTGGATGTAAACTTAGCACAGAGTGTAGATGGTTTCACATCGAAACTATACAAAAAAGAATGTTGGAAGAACACGATACTGTCATATGATAGCATGCATCCACGTTATACATATTCGAACATTGTACAGGGGCAGGCGAGTAGGATCTCCAGGTTATGTTTGGATAATGGTGATTATAACAAAGAACTAGCTACACTTAAGGGCTGTTTACAACAGAGGGGTTATCGGGAAGATAAAGTAGATAAGCTTATAAACACCAGCAAAGGCTTTAGGGAAAGCAAATATAAACCTTGGCTTAGACACACTCCAGCCCAGATAGACAAAAATAAAAGACCCACAGTTGTAAGGAGTCCCCAGTTAATGTTTACCTACAGTAGCAACATAGGTGATATCTGTAATGTTGTACAGAATAACTGGAACATTCTGACTAGTGATGAAGGGCTGAGTGATATAGTAGGTTGTAGACCTAACTTCAGATATAGAAGAAACAAGAATCTGAAGGATTTGTTATGCAAAGAAAGGCTAAGTAGTCAAAATACAGTGGCAACAATAACGACGGGCACATTCCCGTGTGGGAGGTGCAAAGCTTGTGGCCACATTAATAAGAAGACTAACTTTGAGCATCCTGTCACACATAGGCAATTTGTGTTAAAAGGGAGGGCTACCTGTCGAACGACGGATATAGTTTAACTAGCTGAGTATAGCCATTGCCCTAGTTTTTATGTAGGGAAAACTAACCAGATGTTAAAGACTAGGATATTACAGCACCTATCTAGCATTAGGAATGGGGATGTGCATAATGCTCTGAGCAGACATGTGATGGATAATGCAACACACAAACTCACTTTCAGGGCTCTAGTAAACATAAGGCTTACCACTAGAGGGGGTGATGTGAAGCATTTGACAGAATTAGCAGAATCCAGATGGATCATTGAGCTTATGGCCAATCGTACACCAGGTTTAAATGATGTGATACCTGTTAAGCCCACCCTTCAAAAAAGGCGGGCTTTTTACTGAATCCTATTGGATATGCACTAGTTTAAAAGAATGGGGTTGTTTATTGTAATTTTATCTGATGAAGGGAGAAGTCCCGAAAGCGCTCATCTTGTGTTTATGTGCAATAAAGATTTTAAGGAATAGCAGTGTCCTTGCCGCATTTTTTGGTGCATATTTGATTTTGGAATCATAGGCTGGACTTTGGTATAGTACTCAACTTTTTTGTTTTGTTTTCTGTTCCTGTTGTTGGAGTACTCTACATGCTATGGAAGGGAGGTTGAATGCAGAGGAAACTACCTCCACAGTTTTGCGAGGTGGAAGAGGAGAGACTGCTATGTGGAGCTACAAAAAATATACTGAAAGTGAGAACCCGCTTTTGAACTTGGGTTTTGCGCTCCAAGGAGATGGAAGAACGGAGCGACAAGTTCCAGCAGTAGTAGACAAAACGTTTGATGAAATGACTAGAGATTTGAGCTTTAAGGTAAGCAAGCTACGTTTATAATGGCAGAACTTTCATCTAGAGGCTTGCATAGATTATGGCATTGTTCCTAGAGGGATGAGGATCCTCTGTATGCCAGCACAGGGTGATCGTTATCCGGATTTACTGGCTAAGTGGCAATCACTAAACATCAACACCAGTTTCAAATACATGGAGTTGCTGAATGATTATTTTGCACTGGATACTGAAAAGCTGAAAAAAGAAGTAGCTGAGCTTCAGAGTAAGCTGGAAAAAGACTATGTAGATAGAAGGAGCATAGAACGCCTGCATCAATTGTATGCCACTTTTGATAATAATGATGAACGTTTGAAGAAGCAAAAACTGGGTAAAATACAGAGAGACTTTGAAGATTTTACCAAAGGTAATATCTTCGTTTGGCCCAGAACCAATGGAGTACAGTCGAACGATATTCAGCCCAATGGTAATGTACACAGATGGGAGAAAGCACGTCAACAGGTTAGTATGAGATGGAATGCTAGTACTGTTGTAATGCATCAGCAAGAGGCAGAAGTATTTCACGTAGATCCACCAGAACCAAGTACAGTTAGCGAGCAGGTCCAGTTGACTTTGCCAGGGACATCGAAAGAATCTCTGCCAGATAGAGATGACAACAATTTGCGACCAGCAGAGTCCATTACCAACTCGGCCTCCATTACTCATTCCACAGAAGTATCAACAGTAACCTGCGCTACAGCAGCTACGCCGATGGATGACTTACTATCAGGAGAAAGCAATATGGGGGCATGACCGAAAACACAATGGGGGAAACAGCATTTTTTGGAGATGCTGCCAGCACCTATGAAGAAAAAAAGGTGCATGGAAAAGGTCGTTAAGCGAGGACCGGAGCGTGGACAAAAGGAGGAAAATGTTGGACTGACTAATAATGTGGACTTTGGTATTGTTTTTAATTTCTAATTTATCTACATATGTTTTAAATAATGATGAGTTAGCAGTACTTAACAAAGGGCTTACCTTTGTGCCCAGCAATAGCAGTGTATATAATGAAATAATAATGGATATCATGCTTTTCTGTCGCAATGTAGCTCTGAAAATGATGTATGGGGATAATGATAGAGGTAATTTGACCTTAAAGAAACCGAGTAGTTTTGTACCACCACTTACACCCACCCTGAATTTGTTCATTAGGGGATGTGAGCAAGATTTGATAAGATACTACATTGAAGGAGATACCAGCAGATTTTACAATCTTACTCAAACACAGAGGACAGCATTGCAGAGTTTATGTAATAATACAGATTTAACAATAAAACCGGCGGATAAGGGTGGGGCGGTTGTTGTGCTAGATACAACCTGGTATACTAGTAGATTGAGAGAACTACTCCAAGACGAAAGCACATATACCCAGATTAATCCATTGGGTGTGAGACAAGCCATAGATAGGGTACATCATGCCCTGCAAAGGCTGAAGTTTGAGATGAGAATTACTGATGATACTTTTGACTTTCTTTGGTTAGAAAAAGCAGTCACGCCTGTCTTCAACGCACTCCCTAAGATTCATAAGTCCCTGGTTAGCCCACCCTGAGACCCATAGTTTCAGGGAGGGGGTGGGTGACTGAGAATATCTCTATATGGTTGGAACATCAATTAAAACCCTATGTTGAAGGGATTGAGAATATTTTGTTGGACACAGGTGACTTCTTGATGAAGTTGGGTAGGGTAGATTATATGGATAAGAAGGATAAGTTATTGATGGCCACCCTAGATATAAACAACTTATTCACAGTCATTAACAATGAATATGGAGTGGATATGTTAAGTACCCTCTTGAACGACCTAGGAGTTACTGAGGTCAAGATTAGTCTAATAAAGGAACTTCTGCTATTGGTATTGGAGAACAATATTTTCATAGGAGCAGAGACCATATATAGACAGGCACAGGGGGTAGCCATGGGCACCCTTTGTGCCAACACTTATGCTAATCTAGTCCTTGCCCAATGGGAGAAAAAACACATATTGAGTAATGATGCATGGAAGGGATATATAAAGATGTATGTGCGTTTTGTGGACGACATCTTTATATTATGGAATGGAAATTTCAACATGTTACAGAAATTTGTGAGTTTTTTTACATTCGACCACAACATTCTTTAGGTTCACTTTAAAAGCCTCCTTTGATTCTATAGATTTTTTGCATGTAAACTTAGCACAGAGTGCAGATGGTTTCACATCGAAACTATACAAAAAAGAATGTTGGAAGAACACGATACTGTCATATGATAGCATGCATCCACGTTATACATATTTGAACATTGTACAGGGGCAGGCGAGTAGGATCTCCAGGTTATGTTTGGATAATGGTGATTATAACAAAGAACTAGCTACACTTAAGGGCTGTTTACAACAGAGGGGTTATCGGGAAGATAAAGTAGATAAGCTTATAAACACCAGCAAAGGCTTTAGGGAAAGCAAATATAAACCTTGGCTTAGACGCACTCCAGCCCAGATAGACAAAAATAAAAGACCCACAGTTGTAAGGAGTCCCCAGTTAATGTTTACCTACAGTAGCAACAGAGGTGATATCTGTAATGTTGTACAGAATAACTGGAACATTCTGACTTGTCATGAAGGGCTGAGTGATATAGTAGGTTGTAGACCTAACTTCAGATATAGAAGAAACAAGAATCTGAAGGATTTGTTATGCAAAGAAAGGCTAAGTAGTCAAAATACAGTGGCAACAATAACGACGGGCACATTCCCGTGTGGGAGGTGCAAAGCTTGTGGCCACATTAATAAGAAGACTAACTTTGAGCATCCTGTCACACATAGGCAATTTGTGTTAAAAGGGAGGGCTACCTGTCGAACGACGGATATAGTTTATCTAGCTGAGTATAGCCATTGCCCTAGTTTTTATGTAGGGAAAACTAACCAGATGTTAAAGACTAGGATATTACAGCACCTATCTAGCATTAGGAATGGGGATGTGCATAATGCTCTGAGCAGACATGTGATGGATAATGCAACACATAAACTCACTTTCAGGGCTATAGTAAACATAAGGCTTACCACTAGAGGGGATGATGTGAAGCATTTGTCAGAATTAGCAGAATCCAGATGGATCATTGAGCTTATGGCCAATCGTACACCAGGTTTAAATGATGTGATACCTGTTAAGCCCACCCTTCAAAAAAGGCGGGCTTTTTACTGAATCCTATTGGATATGCACTAGTTTAAAAAAAGGGGTTGTTTATTGTAATTTTATCTGATGAAGGGAGAAGTCCCGAAAGCGCTCATCTTGTGTTTATGTGCAATAAAGATTTTAAGGAATAGCAGTGTCCTTGCCGCATTTTTTGGTGCATCTTTAGATATAGCAACTGTTTTCTATAGCAGTGCAATCTATCACAGGTCTTTTCATATAACCCTATCTTTAATACTCGGCCATCCACTCACCCAGTTCTATTTTATCATATCATATTATATTATATTATATCATATGATATTATCCCCGATCATGTAATTGCTTCACTAATACATATAATTAATAAGTACCACCTAACTGGGTTAGGAGGGTGGCCTAATGGTTAAGGTGTTTACCTTACAAACACAAGGTGCAGGGTTTGAGTCTCACAAGAAATAATTGGCTAGTCTCACAAGGGCAGTTAGCCTAGTACTAATTTATGAATCCTCTGCCACGTCCAAGTCTCTTTTCACATCATTTAAAAGTATCAATGACTCCTCAAATACCAGACCTACTTTTAAACAATATAGTATATAGCTGGGACCGTTTATTTCCTAAGCTTTTAGTACTACTCAGAGATATTTTTGTTTCCTTTACAAGTCATGTTCCTCTTCTGAACTATAGTACCAACTTCCATTTCAAAACTGGATTTTCCCTTATGTCTCTTAGTTGTTTTGCTTAACATCCTACTTTTGATTATTAGCCGTATGATCACATTTTAATTGCTCAGTCACTTTTTGTCAGTTATACTTGCCACAGGTCATTTCATTGTAATGTAGGCACCACACTACAATTGTTTGTGTGACTGTTGTGCACTGTATTAAGGATGTATTCAATTTCTCCCTGGTATAGAATCATGGAGTTAGTATATAAGTAAGAGGATGCTGGGAAAGTTAAATTTCCCAAAAAAGGAGTGCAGGGAATTAGCTCCTGGAAAAAATGATAGCTTTAACTTCTGCAGTGGCAGTTTAAGATGAGCTGTGTCCTTTATCAGGTGAGTTCAGAAGCTAGTTTGCATCAGTCCATAGTTTGCATCAGTCCATTGACATAGAAGCAAAATGTCCCTGACAAGGACCAAGACAACCAGAAATGGAATAACAGAACTGGTTTTGGAGGAGCCAGTAAAGAAAGAGGGGTGTGAGGAGCCAATGCTGTTCTGCCCATCATGGAAACAGGGTGGTGATCTGGTGCATTGCATTACCAGCACTAATCGGATATGTAGGTGCAAAACAGACAGGAGGTGATACAGATGGGGGAGGGGGACATGTGGTTGGCATTGAAGAGCTCTCTGTGGTAGTCTTCACAGAGTGTGTATGTTGGAGTGCACATGTTTCAAGGTGAAAGCATAGCAGACCCTTGTAGAGATGCAAGTGCACACCAGCCACTATTGACAGCATTTAGTTCAAACAGGAAATACCCTGAATCCTGCATCATTAGTGATGCAGCCCAGAGAAGAGATAGGTTTTGGTACTCTCTTGTCTTGGAGACTCTGTTGTCATGGCTTTAAATATGATAGACTCTGATCTGGATAGGGTGAAGCTAGATGCCCCTCCCCCAGCCATTAAGATTGGGTATACTGCAGCCTGTGGGCCTTCCAATGTATAGAAGCAAGCAAAGGGCATAACATTTTTTATTGCTGGCTCTATGATGGCCTCATTAAGCATCCCTGTCCATCTCCATTAGTGGTCCTTCTGAATAAATGTGAAGAGATACCTTATAATATTGGAGGGTCTCAAGATCTATGGAAAGGAGCTGATGGCTGGCAGGAGCACAGGAAAAAGCAAATAGAAAAAAAGGTTAGAGTACAATCCTTTGGTATGATATTCATCATAGTGAAATATGCTTAGGCTTCAGTACATCTTTTCTCATCCCATTTTAACATTTTCCTAGAACACTGGCAGTTTTAAATCCACGCAGCTAACATTTAATGCCATTTCTTCCTGCATATGTCAAATGTTTTCAAAGAAAGACATAGTAATTAGTCTCCCCATTGTTACCAAAGTGTCCTTAAAAGTGTATATAGTTACTGCGGATGTTTTAATAACTAATATGTTATGCACCTTACACTACAAAGTCCAAACCCAACTTCACTTCTTTAGAGGTAACCCTACTGCAGTCCACTGTCTGTAAAAACAACAGATAACTTCCTTATTCCCCTTCTTTAAAAATTCAAAACACTCTTCTGAGCACCCCATCCCTTACCAAAAGTAGCCTTTTCAAAAACAAGTTAAGCCTAGACAGGGACAGTGGCTGATGTAATTTAGTTGAGCTGATCATCAATAATGATGTATTAGTATCCTTCTTCCTTTTTATCTGTTGGGGGCTTCTTTACTCTGCTTTTTCTTAGCTGTTAAAAGGACATGCCATGAGACAAGTATGTAAGTGCTGACATCTGCTTGATGTCACAGTCTAGTAAAATTCCTGCTACTCGTAGACAGACATCCACCTGAGAATTTATCTTTATTAGAACTGCAACCCTCTCTCCTATGAAAAACAAAAGCACCCCGTAAGCACTTTTCTCTTTCCTCTGCACCTGTATCACTGACATCAGGCCTTTTCCTGCGTCTATGTCAGAGGCATTTTGAGTGTATATCTCTTATAAAGGTATGTTTTCATAGGGTCTTCAGTTTTCACACCTTGGTCATGATATAGCCTGAAAGCATGACATCAAATTGTCTTGGTAATAGAAGTTATAAATATATTTTATCTTCTGAAAAATGAATCTATTTACTCCATTTTATAAAAAAGGTGGTATCCTTGACTCTAAACTCAATCCATAACATGCCATAGAAACACAAAAATAAAGAAAAGTATAAATTACTTTGTTCTCAGAGTTTCTAGAATAATTTCTTATGGTGTACAAATGCAATTGTCCAAATAGGGGTCACAGTATTAATTTCATAATGGAGAGATAGTCATGTGTCAGCTTGACAGAAGAGTATATTGCACAGACATTATTGCACTCCGAAGACACTGTGAGGCAGAAGCCCTTCAGACTGATGACTTTTAAATTGTGTTCCAGTTCTGCAGTTTTTTCTGTAGCTTTGTTAATGTACCATCTTGTCAAGTGGGATCTCATCTTGTACTGACATGATCTTCCTTAAGGCTGTGCAATAAGAAAGAACATCGAACAATCAGTTTTGCAAAGTACTGATGCATCTCCTTCCTATGTGGTTGTGTGTCTGTACTGATACTATAAAAGTAGAAGGTGGTGTGTGGGATTGCAGGTAACTAGAATGCTGTACTGTTTTTGTGTGTGTGTGTGTGTGTGTGTGTGTGTGTGTGTGTGTGTGTGTGTGTGTGCACGCACACGAACCCATGTGCTATTTCAGTTTTGTTACTTTGCAGACATTTTTGGATTTATAGTTAGGTATGTAGAAAGTTGGGTTCACTTTGTCAGGTTGTTGAACACTGAACACAGGATTTGCAGTCTGGCTTTGATACACTGTAACTTCATGAAGAGATGAAATAGCTCAAGAAACTGTAAGCAGAAACTCACCTTGTGTAATTTTTACATTTGGAGTGCTCACCTCTTGACTGCACTGATATAGAGGCAAAATGCTATCATTTTTGCCCTCAAATTTAACTGTGTTCCTTCTTGATTTATTTATTTTCTTTATGATATAATGCCTTTTTAAGGATGGATACTTTGTGCAGATGGCTTAGTAGAGATTCCTTATCGCCAACAGTTTTCTGATCAGTAAACTAGTGCTTACATGCTTTGATTTTTTATTAAATGATCAGACAATGAGAGACATGTTGGAGTGTGCTGCAGTCTGCTGGATGTATTCATCTTACGCATGTGCTGAAAGGTTTCTTCAAAGTTTACGTTATTTGTTCATGCATATCTGTTGGCAGCACACTGCAGGAGGACATGGATTTATTCTTTTTAATGTCTGTAAATCTGCTGGTAGGGTAGTAGTGCTTTAGGAGATGGTTTGTATTAGTTGGGGAACTAACATTAGGATGAACCTTTGACCTAAATTTAGTTTAAGATATCTTTCACTCACTAAGATGATGCCCTAAGAACTAAAACAATCCATTTCTAATAGCGACTTTGGTATCCACACATACTTGATGATTTTTCTGGGACTTGGGCACATGTTTGATAGCTTGAGGTAAAAGCACATTAATTAACATTTCTAGAAACTGGCTTGTACAGTCTTCAATTAGAAGTTACATCTCTACTTCTTCACAGTTAATCTTTTATCTTCTACAGTTCTGGATAACTATGGCAGTGGTACAGAGCCAAAAAATATAAATTCTGAGACCTCACCACTTCTTTCTCAAGGGGTGGGGCACTTTGAGTGGGATGAGTGAGTACTGCTGGGTGGAGTTTATCATTGGGGTTGCATCAAAGCCTCGGTGGGATTACAGTAACAATTCTGATGCATGGCATTTGGGGACTACCAAATGGTTCATTTGAATGACACTGCCAGGACTATTAAAGTGCATTAGTTGCCAGTGACAAAATAAAAATAAGTAACTTTTGTAGCAAATAATATCACTCTGTAAAACGAGACAAGTACTACCTTCCCAAAGGTCACTATGTCTTCCTAAATGTAATCTATATTAAGAAAAATACATACAATATGCATTTAAACTGTTATGTTTCTCTGTTACAAAGTGGAGTAATGCCTTCCAGGAAGACCATTATTGGAAACGAGAGAGGAGGCCCTACACCTGCAGAGTGAGGCATTATCTCATCCCTGATGGTACATTATTTCTCAGCTCACCTTATTCCACATTATTGTTTACAGAATGCATGTATGCATATGTGTGTGTGTGTGTGTGTGTGTGTGTGTGTGTGTGTGTGTGTGTGTGTGTGTGTGTGTGTGTGTGTGTGTGTGTGTATGTGTGCGTGTGCGTGTGTGTGTGTGTGTGTGTAGGTTCAGACATACATAACAGAAGGATCTATCCTTCGTAACATTTTAAATAATTATTTAAATTCTAAGAATTGCACTGTTACAGAAAAAAGGTAGTTTAATACCGGTATAAAAATGAAGAAAAGGCAAATGCAAAGTGAATACTAAAACTAGTAAAATGTGGGAGTCGCAATCAAGACAACCTCTTTGCACCTTACAGATTTTTACATAAAGCAGTTTGTAGTTATTTTAAAGCTTTATATAAAGCAGTTTTTATTTATAATAAATTGGAGTACTGTGCTATAATAACTCCATCCTTCTGCATAACCTTGTTGTGTCATAGATCAAAAGTCACTGCACACAGCAATGTTGTGAAGTGACACACATCATTCTGAAACTAGAGCTGCTGCATTAAGTTGTGTCGTTGATGCAGGAGAACAATGACATAAACATTTTTAGTGGCTTGGACAGATATTGTGTATAACCCAACCAGTGGTTAGTGTACTTAGAGAATAAGGTAGGACAGGCCATCAGAAATTAACTCTTGCCTACTTTACCAGAGCAGTATGTCTGCTGGTCATAGCTAATGCTATAAACTGATAGGCATAATCTGTTTAGGATACCTGCAGTAGAACACACCTCCTGTCGCTTGCATGAATGTTTCTCACCTACACAAGCAAAACAATGACAGGATATAACCTTATCTTTTCACTTTATTCTTTTGTTTTCAGGGTCATTTGGATATTACTATCGTAGGATGCACAACACACATAAATACACAAAAACACATATACAAGCACACACACACACACACACACACACACACACACACACACACACACACACACACACACACACACACACACACACACACACACACACACACACACGCACTCACACACAAACACACACACACATACACACACACACACACACACACACACACACACACACTTACACACACACACTTGCTTATATACCCATGAACAGTTCAGAGGATAGCTAATTCACCTATCATCTCTGGATGTGCAAAGAAACCAGAGACTCTGGCAAAGAAACCCTTGTAGACAATACAAAAATGGCACCCTAGCTTGGAATGTACATGGAGAATCAAGCATTATAAACCAGCAGTGTCATCTGCTTGCTCTACCACAATGCCTACACACCTCATCTGTTCTCCAGGCTTAAGGTATAAAGTACAAAGGCCATCAAAATGAAAGTTGTGACATAAAATATATTTGTAATTGCTTGTTTCATAATTAATAACATTGGATAGCATGGATTCCACACCCCATGCTGATTCTCTAGCTATCTGTTAAAAATATAATTTCTTGTCACCACTGGGAAGACGTAATTTTTAACTACGAGCGTTCTGGATAGGAGAATCTCAAAGCTTTCTTCTTGGTTCATTGCTCTTTAACTGCATCATGAATTATGTTTCTAAAACTCTAGCGCATTAATACTCTCATATATTCTGTTGACACAATGATCTGGGTATCAGGAGGTTCCAGTCGAATGTGAACAACATATTAAACAGCTGCCTTGCACAACCTTGTCAGGGTTTAAAGCAGCTTGATCTGAAAGTTATCTTATGCCCGACGAATGTTATGCTTTCAGGCACAAAAACACTTCATCGGTCTTAAGGATACTTTAGCTACCACCAGGCCTAATCAAGGCTTGGAAAAATGCAAACCCTTAAATACCGGAGAATTAGGTCTCATGACTGACAATTTGCCTCACATGTACAGAAAGTGGAAGCAAAAAACTAATCTAATTTGCAGTAAGAACAAATTAATTTACCTGGTTTACAAAGAAATAAATCATCTATATCACATAGATACATGTAGTCAGAATGCCAAAACTTGTCAATCAGCCCATGGAACAACTCCCTACTCCATTTCATCACACTGCTACTGTATTCATTCAGCTAAGGCTGTCTTGATCTGGAGTGATTTCACCTGGAACTACCTGGAACTACTTCCCAGCTGCGATGGAGAAACTACCCTCTGAGCACTGTGAGCAGCCATTCACTGGGGAGCTAAAGGAGCATCTTTTTAATGAAATTAGATGCAAATGTCTAGGGAGGGTTACCCAATTTTGCACAGCTTGTAGACCCTTTAATGTAGGTCTTCACTATGGGAAACCATAGCACTGTTGCACAGAATTATAGCAGTATTGTGTTTTTATACATAACTTGCTGTATTTCAAGGTTTGTCTACTATCATTCTTTTACTAATGGCTAATTTGTTCATTCTGTATAGTTTTAGTTAATATTGCTGTAAACCGAATCATAGCAAGAGCCGCAGAGCTATATCCCATTCCCATGTTAAATAAATAAATAAATATTATATGTAAATTACATTCCCTAGCTAAATAACTAAGATGGGAGTGTCTAGCATATTCAGCATCACAACATTTACATGCATTTGCATATGGAAACACACATCCTCTTGGTCACATCATCATGGTGTCCAAGACAGCAATAAACAGATCCTTTAAAATATTCTTTGGGTGCTGACATTAAGTATTAGAGTATATAAATATAAAGTTAGCAATGCAGCAAGAAAGTACTGGTCAAACAGGCTTAGTGAATAAGATGTGTACTTTCACAGAAATAATGACGTAGGATACCAGCATGGGAAGTTATAGGAAGTATGGATGGAGACAGATGATAGACAGACTGGAAAAGAAGTTGAAAAGGACCTCCAGTGTTTTTGATCAGGTAAGATGAAAGGCCCAGGTGTGCTGCTTCAGTGAATTAATCTTCTTCTCTCCACTGCTGCTGATGAAACATACATCCTTTATTTTAAACATATTGTTGTTGTTGTTGTGTCGTTTGGCTTTTCCCAGTTAGGGGTCGCCACAGTGGAACTCCGCTCAGCTAATGATTGATAGTTGATTTTTACGTGCCGAGTTACCAGCTCTGATGCACAACCTTCAACGAAGGTACACCCATTCACGCATATCTCCATGCAGAAGACGCTCTAGCTGAGAATCGAACCGGACAGCGTCTTACTGTGAGGTGACAACGCTACCGCAGCACATATTGTGTCATTCTGTTTTCACAACTTGCTTTGGCTTCCTTCTCTTCCCTTTTACTTGCTTCTAAGTATTTATGTCCCAGTGTTTCTCATTCCTTCCTATTCATTTTCAGAAATGCTAGTTCCTTAACCCTCACACCTTGTCTTACCTCAATAAAGAACTTCTTTGTATTTATTTCTAATTTTGTTATTCTTTGCTACCTTTCTAATTATTTTTCCACCATCCTGTGATGATTTTTTTACTATTTCCTAGAGTACCTCTGTGTTGCAAATACAATGCTGGACAAGAAGAAGATAACGGTTAGTTGCCTATCTGGAACCAGGATCCACAATATCATGCCTGTACTCAAGTCCCTGGACCACAGGAACCAATATGATTCTCCCATAGTCAGTGTGGGTATAAATGGCCTGAGACATATCTCACTGAACTATATGAACAGAGACGTTATGGATCTCCCTAAGTATGTGTATGTACCTTGCACTGAGCAGCATTCTACCTTCACAAAGGATGATTCCATAATATGAACTCAAATGGCTGAGTTTAATAATTGGCTTAGTTTCTGGAGTCACTCCAGGGGAATCCAATATCTATCAGCATTGGATAACATGGTTAACAGACCACATTGCTTTGCCAAAGATGGTCTGCATCTGCCTCCCTGGGCTTTCTGATATTGCATTTATCCACTTTATCCATCCCCTTAGAGCCTCTTTTAGGCAATTTCAAAATGACAAAATTATCAACATAGCAAAAAAAAAAAAAAAACTCAAAGCAATCTTAACATGTTACCATTCAATGTTGGTAGACTAAACAAGAAACTTCGCACCCTATAAGATCTCTTCTCTCTGGAGAATGTAAACATCTGTGCTGTTACACAGACTTGGTTTACAACCACAGAAAGTACTCTGGCAGTGCAAGGCTGTAATGGCTTCCACACATTGGGACCAACAGCAGCACAGACAGGGGCTAAGTTGGAGGTGTCTTGATCTACATTAGCAAAAAGAACAGCTCCTGATTGGTTAAACAGGATGATGCCTTGGAGTTCATCCATGCCTAAGTCTCCATAGACAAGGTTCCCTACCATGTTCTGGCCAGCTACAAGTCACCATCTATGACCCATGTAACTCACATTTCTTACCTAGACCTCCTAGAAGTGCTCACCATCCAACCAAATACCCCATTCATTGGACACTTTACCTACTCCTTTATAGACTGGGTAATTTACACTACCTCTAACTCACAGGCACAACATTTCCTAGACTTTATCAACACAGACTGTTTGGACCAGATAATGCGCACTCCAACCAGAGCATCAGACATATTGAACCTCATACTCACCAACATGGGAGAGCTTTGCCCTCCTCTCTGTGTCATGTCCTTATTGGTGAGGTGAGACCACAAAGCTGTCTGTCTCAAAATAAAGATCAACATGGAAAACCCAACTAAACCTGTAACAGTTAGGAACCATTCTAAAGCAAACTGCATCCTATTAAGCAACAGTTTGTCAAAATCCATGGCTACCTATGCAGAATTGTTTATAGAAACCATGCACAATTATGTAAATGGCTTTACTGAGGCTGCCATCCCTACCAGGAGTAAGCCCAGATCTAACACCAAAAACAAACCCCACTTGTGGAATCCTTACATTAACAGGGTATATAACAAAAAAAAAAGTCATGGCCAAGATCAGAAAGAGCAACTGTCATAGAGACAAAAGCTTTCTGATTCAACTAAACAATAAACTAAAAAGTCTAATAAAGTCTAATAAGGCCAATTAAGAGGTCATTATAGGCTCCCAGGAGAATCACAAAGCCTTCCTCAGCTGTATCAAGAACCTTAAAGATAACACTCCGCAGCGAACAGAGCTGCTGGTGAATAATATTTCCTTCACTGACCAGGGTGACATAGCAAACCTACTGGCTGATCCATTTAGCTCTAACTTTAGTCCCCAATCCCCCACTACCCCCCTGTGAAATCCCTTCTAGTATATCTCCACAACTACCAACAGGGACAAGTCCTGGTGGCACACACTAAGGCCAAAACATTACTTCAGTGAGCCCTGACAATATCCCTAGTTGCCTCCTAAATAGCCTAAAGCATGACCTAGTAGGACCTCCTGAGGAAGTTCTCAATTACAGCCTCAAAACAGGTTATGTACTAGATGAATAGAGGGACACAATAGCATCCTTTTCCATAAGGGGAGACTATTAACTGACTGCGGGAACTAAAGACTCATCAGTCTTGCAAGTCTAATATGCAAAGTCAAGAAATGAATTATCATGGAAATGATTGTCAAGGACATTGGCAACCTACAGACCCTAGACCCATCCCATTCTGGCTTTGTTAAGGGAAGGTCTTGACTACTTAACCTGGTAAACATTATCAAGAGGGTAGCCAAGGTTATGGATGAGGGGAAAATGGTGCATACCTCCTACCCTGACCTGGCCATGGTGTTCGATAACTAAGGTATTGTTGACAAATTCTCAGAGTTAGGCATAAATCCCTGCATAACATATTGGATTGCTGGCTGGCTCACAGATAAGACCCAAGACGTCAAGATCAGACAGACCACCTCCACCAGGAGACCAGTCAACAGCAGAGTAATCCAGGGCTTCATGTTGGGTCTGCTCCTGTTTGCCATCTACTTCTCGGGAGTTAAGGTTAATATCTGAGGCTTCTGGCTCACCAAGTTTGTAGATGACTGTAAATTGGGAGCTATTGTAAAATCCCCCCATGAAACCAATATGCTACAAGAGGGTCTAACACAAACAAATTATGGTTGTTAAAGCCACAGATTAAAACTCAGTAAGAAGAAATGCATTATAATGCCATTTGGGAACTATCTTACCAAACTAATTACTCCGTTGATAAAATACCCCTAAAAGGTGACCCAATAGTTAGGGATCTGGGAATATATGTAGACAGTAATCTCGCATTCAATGAACATGTAGCCAGGATAGTGAAAAAATCATTCTATGTTGCCCAACTCATAAGCAAGGGGCATGGTACCCAGGTCCAAGGAAGCTATAGTACCATTCTACTCAACCCTTATCAGACCTATCGTTGAGTACAATGCCCCCTTTGGCATGTACCTAACCAAGCACTTGCAACAGAAGGAACTCCCTCAAAGGTTCTTCCTCAAGAGAATCCAGGGTATGAATACCCTGTCCTTCACAGATCACCTTAAGGCTCTATCTCTGCACTCAGCCTCCTACAGGTTACTGAGATGTGAGCTATGCCTGGCATATAAGGCATCCTCAGATCCAGCTCTGCAAAGAAAACATCACCAGAAATGCTACATCCAAGAACCTGAACTTTGCCTGCAGCATAAATAGAATCCGCTGGAGAGACCTTTATGTGTCTCAAAGGATCCCCATGCTAATGAATAAGCTCCCTATGTACAGGAAGCAAGAGTCATCCCTGACCCTATTTAAACAAAATCTTGATCATTGGATGGAAAATTGCAAATTTGCCCCTGGTCTGGTCCCCATGTCTCTGATAGACAGAAGCTGACAGTAAATAAGTTAATACCCAACAATCATACCCCCATACATAACCCTTAGCTACCTCCTTACTATCATACCCCACCATACAGAAGTCCAAAGACCATGGGGACAAAACTGGGCTGGTTTACATGTCTAGAATTATAAAGACCCTGGTGGTCACTACCCTAGTATAAACCTATAAACCACTGAGCTTACTTTTGTTTTACGTTTTTAAGTTGTCCCTTTGTTGGATCAGCTTTATAGATCAACATTGTGTGTCACAGTATTAATGTGTCTGAGTAGTATTCATGAATCCTCTTAATACCAAGAAAATTGAAATTCTGAGTAATCCTAACAGTTAAAAAAACATGTCAACAAACAAATATATATTAAAAAATCAAGTTTGCCCAATGACTGAGATTCAGAGAGATTCTCTCTGCCAAAGCTAATTGGCCAATATAGAGATTCTGCCTGCCTACACTAATTGGCCAAGTGCTTGACAATTAGCTCAATGAAGAGAATCTCCAGCTCGATGATAAGGGAAAACCATGTAGAAACTCCTTATTAGCCACTCATTGCCGTGTTTCTGCACTGTCAGACCTGAACACCCTAACATATAAACATCCAGACCATCCACTGCAGTGCACTCCTACCCACACACACATACACACAGACACAAAGATGGCTCCACTGTATCCACCAGCCCTATAACTACTCGCAAAGGAGTGAATGCCATCAAAATACAGTGTTCGCTTTTTCCTCTTAGAGTAAAAATTAACTTGACAGTCACCCTGTAGAGTTAATTAACATTTGCTGATATTTCTTGGGAAAGGCGCATAGCTAATTACCATTAATAACCCCTGGGTGAAAGTACTTTCTCTCAGATTCTTAATTCAGATTCATCTTTATCTGTGTAATGATAAAAATTCTTTTCACATCAGTTTGTTTTCTTATTATAGGCCAATTGTATATATTGTAAACAGTTTATTAGAAATGTATTTATTTGATTTATAATCTCGATATAAATATTGTTGAAAATTAATAAAATTGAGTAAAAAAACTTCTGAAAAAACTAAAACCAACTACACTAGCAGCCGACAAACTACCCGCAGAATACTTAAAGTTAACAGCAGATGGCATAACATACCCTATATCAATACTAATCAGTAGATCAATAGCTGAACACCAGGTCCCTTCCATCTGGAAAACTGCGTACATTATACCCCTACATAAACGTGTCACATCAACTGATCTCAGCAACTATCGACCAATTGCAATATTGTCACCAATCTCTAAAGTTTTCGAAAGAGTAATTCATAAGCAAGTCACAGACCACCTTCTTCTTCTGGCTTTTCCCAGTTAGGGGTCACCACAGCGGATCACCTGTCCACTCATGATTGGCAGTACAGTTTTACGGTGTGGAGTTGCCAGCCTGGTGCCCAATATTCCATGGAAGGCACACACACTCATACCTAGGGCCAATTTAGAGTGTCCAATCCACCTACAGCATGTCTTTGGGATGTGGGAGGAAACCAGAGCACCTCGAGGAAACCCACGAGACCACAGGGAGGACATGCAGACTCCACACAGAAGGGACCCCAGCCGAGGATCGAACCAGAAAACCTCTTGCTGTAAGGTGACAATGCTAACTGCTGCACCACCGTGGCCACCCCAAGTCACAGACTACCTACTTAATAATAAACTTCTAACTAATACCCAGCACGATTTTAGGCCATTCCATAGCACAACAACCGCACTACTGTCATTTATTAATATCATCAATTTTCACAAGAACAATAATCATTATGCCTCTTCTATCTTCTTAGACCTGTCAAAAGCATTTGATATGTTCTCCCATACACACCTTCTTAACATCCTCTCAGATCTACAGTTCTGTAAATCTACCCTTGCATGGTTCACATATTATCTCACAGGATGTCAACAAGCAGTCTCATGGCAACAGACCCTATCACCCTTGTTACCAGTTGAACTTGGAGTGCCGCAAGGCTCTATATTAGGCCCACTCCTAGTCTCTATATTTACTAATAACCTACATCTTGTAACCTCTCATGCATCACTCATCCAATATGCAGATGACTCAACAGTGATTTGTTCTGCACCCTCTCTATTAGAACTTAAGACTCTAACTCAGAAAGCCTTTCAAGAAGTTGAGTTCTGGCTAACAAATGCTAATTTAATCTTAAACCCTAAAAAACACAAACTATTAGTATTCTCTCCTAACAAAACTGCTCCCTCCCCTAACACTTTCTACATTACCTCCCATGACAATACCTGCATAACCCCCTCGCAGCACACTAAACTACTAAGAATAGAAACTGACAATAAACTTAAATTTGATATTCACATTTCTCAGACAGTTAAGAAAGTACACAAAAAACTTGACACCCTATATAGGAACAAACACTACACAAAAAATACCAAAATAGCCATCAGGAGCGGCCTTAGGTCAACTGGTGCCCTAGGCAAAAGGGCTCCATGGTGCCCCCACCACACAACTCAGTGCCCCCATCCTGGTCTACCTACCCCAAATAAATACTGGAAAAGCACCCCTGCTAGACCGGCGCCCTAAGCAACTGCCTAGTTGGCCTATGCCTAAGGCCGGCTATGATAGCCATCGCTCAAACCCATTTACTCTCCACCTTACTATATGCAGCTCCCATTCTCACCAACATTAAGACAGAATTACAAAAACTGGAAACCTGCTACAATAAAATTGCAAGATTTGCCACAAATTCACCAGCTAGATCTCACCATTGTCTAGCACTCAAGCAACTCAACTGTTTAGAACTTCCACAACTCCTTCACTACACACAACTCTCAAATGGTCCACAAAATTCTCTCTGAGCCTGAAAAGCTACCTGCACTTCAAACTCTTCTAAAACCCTATGCTCCTGCTAGATCACTCCGATCCACCAACAGAAACCACATAAAAACATATACATCTAAAAATCAAGCAGGAGATTCCCTCTTTTCAAACTACATAGGTAAACTCTGGAATGCCTTACCAACTAATCTTATCTCCCTATCATCCCTAACAACATCTAAACCAGCATTAAAAAGCTACCTCCTTAACAACTGGATCTTCCCTTGCACTACTCGCAGCTAATTACTAACTATCTCATACTCCACAAGTTCTCTGTAATTTCCTACCTACTTCACGCCTATCACTCTACGCAATCTACCACTGACATAATAAGGAAAAGAATAACACTAACTCTTGCTTGTGCAATTATCTTTAACACTTTGTAAAGATGAATCACACTTTAATGTCTCCAAGTAGCATATAACAAGCTAAAATATATTTGCTACTACTCTGTATAAAATGCCTCAAATGACCAGCTGTTTCTATAACGATAGATTGATATTGTTATGTACATTACAGGTACTTAGCCTTGGTGACCTGTACAGTGTACATCTATGTAAAAGTTTACAATATTCCTACCAAGCATTTCTTGACTTTAATACATTTTTGTATCGTATTTGTATACCTTTAGTTACTTATTTTGTATTTTGTATTTTACTGTTGTAACTGGAGCTTTTCTCCGCGGTCCTCCACTGAAAAAGGACGTATCCAGTCAGACTTTCCCGGTAAACAAATGTAAAATAAATAAATAAAATGAACAGGTCTATGAAGACATCCTGATATTTGACTTGGCAAACAATTCATGTAAAACTCCCAAAATGGTCACACATTTCTTCAAGCATGCACATAATATTTGACCAGAGTAAGCTTACTAGTTTAATTGGAGAACCCTAAGACATTATAAACTGAGGTTCTATGTCGAACTTCAGACCTGTCACCCCACCACCCTTGTACTGTATGTAGGCTCTTGAATGTCTTTATACAAGTTTGTGCTGTATCCATTCAGTCTGTTCAGCCTTGGTTGGTCACAACACACACAAGCAAAGAAAAGTGAGAAAATGCCTTCCCAAACTACACAGTTGCCCTCAGTGAGTCTTGAATACTGCATATAAGTACAGTCCTCTCTGACCCACCTATGAGTTAACTGTCACACGGTAGTTCTAACTTTCACTGTGTAACATTGATCCAGCTGATGACAACCATCTATATCTAAGTGTAATACTAATCCTTAGCAGAAACTTGTCCATAACTATGACCACAGAGCTAACTGTTGTGACCATGACTAGGCTTAGGGCTACACTTAGGGTGTAATTTGAGTCTGAGGCTAAATTATACTTAACTGTGCATTGAAAACGAAGGTCCAGACTTAATTCTAAGTGCTTGACCTATCCATAGGTCCTCAAAGTCACACGGTTTGGGTTAGGATACGGATAGTGTTGGGCTTAGTTAGGGATGCCATTGAATCTGAGTGCTGACACAGCCTTGAAAAGGCATTGTAAGTGAAGATGAAAGCTTATTTTAGGGATATCCCTAATTAACAGTCTATTCCTAAATCCCTGAGCTACAGACAGATTTAGGGTTAAGACTGTTATTAGACTTACTACAAACTCTGAGTTTTGTGTCAGTCTTGAAGATGCAGGCTTATTTGAGGAATATCTGTAACCAACTCAGCTTTGAAAATCACAGGATTAAGGTTAAAGTTAGACTTAATGACAAGGTTTTCTGAACTGTGAGGGCAGGGTTTGACTTAAAGTGCAGTAATTGGCAGAAGAGTGCAAATGTAAGCTTACTTTATTTTATTTTAATTTATTTATATATAAACATTTCACAAATAAGACATAAATGTAAGCAATAACAAAGTAGTTCAGACAAGTTACATAAAAAAACTGTATATGTACACTATAGCTAACAAACAGGTAAACAAATTAATATTTATATGAGTTTCTAAAGTGAGTAAACCAGTAATTCTGAGTAAGGAGAAGAAAAGTGGAAAGAAAAATGAAATAGTGTATCCAGTGCTGAAGCAAGAATATTTGGCTTGAATGAAGAGGTATTTTTGTGTTGTATTTTTAATCTGGAGTAATTGTTGATTTCCTTTAGGTTGATGAGAAGAACCTGCCAAAGAATATATGCCTAAGAGGAAAATGCATGCACTATGATGGGGAGGTTGGCTTCAGAAGTATTGAGAGTAGGTGCAGCTTCTGAGTAGTGTTTTAGATTGTACCTGGAGGTTTTCTCATGACGTTTGGCCACAAGGGGAGTAAATGTCTAGAGATGGAGTAGTTTCTAGAGTTGGGATTCTGACAGTAGCTTAGACCTTTGTTTTATGGGTAACCATATGGCTTTCTCTGGATTGATACAGTGATGTTCATAGAGGGGTGAGTTTGTAATTAATTGGCTGATGTTGTTGAAGACTGAGTAGAGATGGAAGCAAAAATGTGTAGTCTGTATTCCAACTGAGAGAGGAAAACTCCTTTCTTTATGCATGTCCATAATCATGAACAGGACTAGAGATAGGATTATCTGGGCAATAGTAACTGGATTAGTTTTACAGAGCAAAGTAAGTGAAAAAACAGACTTATTTATTGTGACTGGCAGCCTAACTATGGCCTCAAATTTGTGGTGGCATGGGGAGAGTAATGGCTGAAGTCAGGAATAGTGTAACAGCAGGCCTATAATTATGTCATATGACTAAAGGCATAGCAGTCATCCACACGTGCTGATGACACATTAGTGGGGCCATACAGAAGTCACTTCAGATCTAATGAAAATTTTAAGTTTTTCTAATTTAGTTGCATTTTCTGCACAGTTTCTTCATTACTGCATTCTTTCACCTCATAATCCCTAAATACCTCCGTGCTTTAATTGTAGTCCTCATTTATTTTTAACCATAGCCTGAAATGCACATTTACAATACCCCAAAAGTATACAAATTAACTAAGTACATGATAATAAAATGTACCATATTGCAGTAGGTAGTGTGATTGATTCAAAACCACTCTTAAAGCTGCGATGCTTCCCTTGTATGATGACTCTAGTATTTTTAAAGAATTTTTTTGTTAAATATAGTAGGCCTAGGTGGCACAGCTGTTAGTGTTGTCGCCTTATAGCAAGAGGCTTTCCAGTTCGATTCTCGGCTGGTGCGCCTTCTGTGCAGAGTCTGCATGTCCTCTCCACAGTTGAGTGAATTTAAAGACATGCAGGTAGGTGCAAGCATGTGTGGGTGTGCCTTCTTTGAAGGTTGGGTGCCGGGCTGGAAACTCGACACTATAAAACTTCACTGCCAGTCATTAGTGGACTGGAGTTCCACTGTGGCGACTCCTAACCGGGAAAAGTCTAAAGACAGTTTAGTTGTTAAATGTAGTGATAACCACACTGCTAATTATCAGTGTTTTATCCCCTTATAACCTCCCTCTCTTCATATGTGAAATTACAAATCACTGTATGACAGGAACTATGAAGAAGAAGTAGAAATATGCTTGATAAGGCAGTGATGTAGAAAGATGCAATTGATCAACCTACTTGTGGAAATGACACATTGAGGACACAATATGAACTTATAGAACAGTTAAATAACATTGCAATCTAACACTCAGAAAAACTTACAATTTCACCATATGAAAATATCACTTTTTATGTGGCAGACACACCAAAACTTTGAAAATAGCATTTGAAAAAGACAATAAAAACAAAAAGCTATGTAGATGACAGGCTCTCTGTACATCTACAGTTGTATGCTGTAGGTATAGTTTCTCACAGGTGACAGCTAAAACTGGAATATTGGTGACCATGAGCAAGCCAACAGTGAAGATATGTATTTTCAGGCTATGAGTAGTTAAATAAAAGCAGGCAGAGCTGACTGCACACAGAGTGGGAGCATAAAGGTTTGTCATAATACTATGGTCTGATATCTGATGTGGTGTAATTCTATGCTCATACCTTGTTCTGTCATACCTCCTGCTACCATGACATGCTCCCTTGTAAGTGCAGAATATAGCAGCTCATTTGGTCAGGATCTGTGTCCAGACAGGTGCTGTCACAGGTGGTTGTGACAGCTGTGTCTCTTTAGGTCATCATCACTGTGATAAATTGAAAGGCTGCCAGCCCAGCTAAATAGAATTTTGTAAATAATTCTATGTCATTGTAAATATTAATAAGATCCACAGGTGTGTTTTACAAATGTAAGAAAACTGTGTTATGTGCTGAGCTTCAAGATTGTAACTACAGTGCACCCTGCTGGTAGAAAGCAGAAATGTGTATAAACTCTATACCTATATAATGCATGTTTTCTTGGTAGAAATTGGGACATACAGCGTTAACTTGCAAACTTTGAGAAAATAAGTAAAGAATTTTACGACTGTGTGTTATCTGAAGGTAAGAGACAGGATGTCTAGGCTAAGAGTTTCTTTCTATTGTCTTCAGACAGAATTAATTACTAGGTTTCACATGTAAAGTGTTTTTGTACTGCTCTATGACTTCCTAGCAGCTGTATATCTGAGAGATAAGTATTTTTGACAGAGACATGTTAAATTCTGTCTAGCCTGGGAACTAGATGCAAGTGTCAAATAGTGATGTCATCTAACTAACCCAACAGTAATGTGTATTATTAATTTAAGAACTATCTCAGAGAGAAAGAGAGGGCATTTTGTATTTTGTTTTGAATCTGACAACTCAGCACTTGCCTTGTTCTGTAAGTAAGACTTAGAGCTTAGTATTTCTCTTAGAGATAGATAGGAATATAGCAAGCATAGTGTAGATGTTTGCTATATTTATGTGAGACTGTCCTACTATGTTATTTTAAAGTATTTCCTGTGATTTCTGAACTCTCTATTGTCACTGTGTTGAGTTAATACATATTGTCTTGTGCTTTTATTACTTATTATTAAATATGTTTAAACCTTTGAATTGTTGCTGATTTTGTGTAGAGATACTTTAAGCTCTTAGAATACTTGCATGTATTTGGTGATACTGTATAGGAAATTCCTAAATAGCCTTAAAAAGTTCTAGTCACACTTACCATTTAGATAATCTTAACATTGCAGAGTAGAATTGGACACCCTTTGGTAAGGGCCTTTATAGTAGCTGATAAGTGGTGGTTGGTGGCAGTCAGCACTACCTTATAGTCTGGGCAGAAGAGGGCGTACCTAGTGAACCTGTGCCAGCCTTCCCAAGGAGTGTCTGTGTTTGTATATAACTCAAATCTCAAAGTGTGTGCATGTCGGCTACTTGGGCAGGGACACAAAGCACTGGTTGGACAGAGAGGGTGCTGGAGGTTTTGGCTTGACCATGCGACTGAGATCTGAACCCTATAGCAGTGCCTGTGGGGAGTCTTACTAGAGATCTGGAGAGAAAGGGAGAAACCACCCCAGACTGACTGTGATCTCTGTGTGCTCTTAAGGGAAATTGTACTTTACTGTGTGTGTACTTGTTATCCTCCCAATGTGCACGTCCCTTACTGGTGTTAGTGGTGAGGATTGAGGCTCCTTGATTACTGGGTCAGTGTACGGGCATCACATATTAATTTCTTGGCAGTGGTGGGATATCCACATCAAATATTAATTGTTTGATTGTGGTGAGTTAGCCACATCACATATTAATTGTCTTGTAGTGTTGTGAATAGTTAATTCCTGTAGCTTGTGTACGGTGATCACTGAAGGTGTTTTTGTACTCTAAATCAGCCATGCAGTGAACATTCAGAGCTCAGGTCACAATTGTTTTATTTCTTTTGTCAGCTTAGTTAGTCAAGGAGAGCAGGCAAGCATGTCAGTAGAGGAGTATGGTTAGCTGACAAGGAACCAGTTGACTGAGATGTGACAGGCTAAAGTTCTGGTGCATGGAATCCTGACTAAAGCAGACATGATGGCAACTTTAGTCACAGCTGGAGCTGAGAGCAGCAACCAGGAGGATGATCAGACTGGCTGTGGAGATGTACAACACTCAGAGAATGGACAGCTCAACCTTTCTACAGAGGACTTAAAAATCCATCTGGAGCTAAAGAGACTTGAGTTGGATGCCAAGCATTTGGAAATAGAAGATGAGGAGAAGGAGAGGCAGAGGCAACATGAAAAGGAGATGCTGACTCTTCACCAGAGTCACAGATGTAATGGGGAAGGGAGTAACCCGTCCCCAGAAGCACAAAAGGTCAGTAAATTTCTTGCATAGTTTACAGAGGGGGATAATTTTGATAGTTTAATTCATACGTTTAAGAGGGTATGTAAACAGTATGATGTTAACCAAAGGCTCTGGGTATGGTTTCTGACCTCCTTAATCCATGGTAAAGCTGTAAATATGCTATCCAAACTGTCTGATCATGACTTTTTAAATTATAATGTTGTAAAGAATTGTTTTCTAGAATTTTTTAAGCTAACACCTGAAGCTTATAGGAAAAAGTTTTGTGAGCATAGACGCAAGGGAGATGAAAGTGTGTGTGAATATGTTGCTGAACTAAGCACTTATTTTCATAGGTGGGTGAGTGGATGTCAGGTCACCACTTTTGAGGGGCTGGCAGACCTATTGGTGAGGGAGTAAGCCCTTAGGACTTTGCCTGAGGACATGATGATCTGGTTAGCTGATAGACAATGCTCTGTTGCGGATGAGTTGGGGAAGAAGAGAGACCTGTACCTAGTGAGCAGGGCATCACTGCACAAGAAAGGGAAAAAGGACACCCAGTGCTGCTCATGGGTCTAATGGAACCCATGGTGGGCAGCCCAGATTGCCCCACCAGAATCTGCCAGCAGCAGGGGAAGCCACTAGTCCAGGTACATGTCCAGGACCTAGGGTTAAATGTTTTGAGTGCAACCAGTAGGGCCATGTAGCATATAGATGTTTACAGAGGCAAGGTGGGGAACAAAAGGGGGGAGACCCAGTAAGTGGGAAAGACAAAATGCCAACAGTAAATTGTCTTGAGACAACATGGGTACCAAACTACCACAAGAGGGTATATCTTATCTTAGTGAATGACAAAGAGAACATTGCTAAGAGATCACAGCCTCTGACATAACCAGTGTGAAGCCTGCAATGATTATAGAGGAGCACTACTTGCCTGGGCAGTCTACTCCAGTCAGAGCTTTAGGAATGACCACCATTCCAAATATCTTTGGCTAGGGTACACTTTGACTGGGGGGGGGTGGAAAAGGATATCCCTGCAGATGTCCTGATAAAAAATGCTTTTGATAATGAAGTACCGTGTGTTCATGCAGTTACATGCAGTTAGGCTTGGAGACAAGCATGTGGGTCTGGTAGCCTGGGGAAGACTCAGACAGACAACACACTTGCAACCAGGACTGGTGAGGTGGTTACTTTAGGGAGGGAGTTACCCTGTAGCAGTGAGACTGAAGGTGAACCACAACTGCTTATGGGTGCTGATGTTCCCTTGGACAGAGTGATTGCAAGGGCAGAGGTGAGTAGTAGTACCCAGGCTGACAGTGAGGGACCACTGTCAGAGGATGCCAAACTTCTTGTGGAAGGGGAGCTGGGAAGGATTACAAAGAGACAGTTGAGACAGGCTCAGCTCTCAGATCCTACATTATAAGGCCTTAGGCAGGTAGCTAGTGAGGCACCTGATTCTCAAGGGAAGGGGGAATCTGTATACTGGGACAAAGGGTTTCTGTATAGACAGTGGGCCCCTGAGGGAGGGCTAGAGGGTGAGAGAATATCGCAGTTGGTAGTGCCTAGAGCCTACCATCTGGCACTTCTAGTCATAGCCCATGATATTCCCTTTGCAGGTCATAAGGGAATAAAACATACAGAGACGTATTATGCAGAACTTGTATTGGCCTGAGATTTACAGAGTTGTAACAGGGTACTGCAGGACCTGTGAGCAGTGCCAAAAGGTAGGTGAGGCAGGAGACAAGGTGAAAGCTCCTTTGATGTCTTTGCCCATGATTGAGTAGCCATTTTAGAGGATAGCTATGGATATTGTGGGGCCTGAGTACCCAAAGTTCCACAGGGACAGGGGCGGCTCATGCTATCAGACTGCAGGACTGCAGCCCTCCTACCTAGAAACAAAAGGAAAAAAAATGTGAAACATAAAATTTAAAAAAATATATATTTTTATGAATACCGGAACTCCTGTGCATGCACAGACACAGACCGCCCCGCAGATGCCCAGGAATCTGTGCGATAGACAACTGCACAGAACAGAGGAGCTCCAGGCTGCTTGATCTGCAGACAGGACAAACCAGGAAAGGTTAAGCTCTCACAGGGATTCAAGCATAGAGGTAAGTTGAGTTTTAAGCTCTTGCAGGGAAGTGTTGAAGTCGAGCATGAGTTTGCTGCTTCGAGTTATTCTGGACCCATTTACAGGTAGTGGAGTTGGACTGGTGTGTGTGTGGAGTTGGACTGGTGTGTGTGTATGTGTGTGTGTGTGTGTGTGTGTGTGTGTGTGTGTGTGTGTGTAATGCCCGTTAACACATAGTGGTGGGTAGAGATACTCAGGCTTGAACCCTGTACCTTGGACGCAGGTGGCAAGGACCTGAATTCCCTACCTACCACTATTTGTAAAAAATTGCAGATTTTTGCCTCATATTTGTTCTGTTTCTCATAAAATCTGGGATTTCTGTATCTTCATTTTTCCTTGCAAAGGTTTGCAGTGCAGTGGAGTACTGGTAGCATTGTTGCCTGACAGCTACAGGTTCTCTGGTTTGATTCTTGGGTGGGGTGCCTTCTGTGTGGAGTCTGCTTGTCCTCCCATCCCTTACAAAGATGTGCCTGGAGTGTTTCTCCCTGCTCTGCTGAAAACTGGCTTTGTTTTGTTCCAAGTCAGACTAGTTTCCTGGTTAACAAATGTTTAAAAATAACAGGCATTTGAATTTCAGACTTCATATTCTTCAGAAAGTACATGGTAAAACAAAACCTTTTATTCTAGCAATTGTCTAAGTTTAAAAATAAAAAACCAAAAACTGTAGCCAAGGAACAAAGCCTCCAGATGGAAAACAGACATGGATATTTGAAATTCGCCCATATTTTTGGGACTGTATTCCCCCATTATTGGGCAGTCACGGTGGTGCAGCGGTTAGCGTTGCTGCCTCACAGCAAGAGGTTCTCCGGTTCCATTCTTGGCTGGAGCCTTCTGTGCAGAGTCTGCATGTCCTCCCTGTGGTCACGTGGGTTTTCTCTGGGTGCTCTGGTTTCCTCCCAAAGACATGCTATAGGTGGATTGGACACTCTAAATTGGCCCTAGGTGTGTGTGTGTGTGTGTGTGTGTGTGTGTGTGTGTGTGTGTGTGTGTGTGTGTGTGTGTGTGTGTGTGTGTGTGTCCCTTCTGTGGGAGGTTGGGCGCCGGGCTGGCAACTCGACACCATAAAACTCCACTGCCAATCATGAGTGGACAGGTGATCCACTGTGGCGACCCCTAACCAGGAAAAGCCGAAAGAAGAAATTCCCCCATTATTGGCCTTGTCCAGGTATTTTGTGCTAAGGTTGAGAGCTATGGTGAGAACTGAATTCACTGAATGTTTGAGGGCTGTATTCCCCCCATTACTGGCTTTGTCCATGTTTTTTGCTAAGAGGTTGAGAGCTATGTTGAGAACTGAATTTACTGAATATGTTTGGCAGCTGTATTCCCACATTATTGGCTTTTTTTCAGGTGTTTGTTGCTAAGAAGTTGACAGCTATGGTGAGAACTGAATTCACTAAATGGTAGCCATTTAAATTTGTCTTCCTCTGTTTCAGCTGATTTGGCATAGTGGTATGTTTCTCTGACTGTTTTGCACAGGGTCCCCTGGGTTCAAGACGTGGCAGTGAAATGTATGGTGGTAACACAGCATTTTATTCTAGCAACTTTCCAACATTTTACAAGCAATGTTTAAAATGTGTCCCTGGTTTTTGCCCCCCCCCCCCAATAAATTTTGGCTTTTTCCAGATTTCTTGTGCTGCAAAGTTCAGAGATTCAGCTGAGTGTCAAGTAGAGTTTACAAGGAGCTGAGAGCTGCAGGGGAACAAACGTTTAGTGCTGCTTATGGTAAGTCTACTTGCATTGTTAATAGTACAACAGGTAGAGTACCTGCTTTTGATGCAGAAGGCTGTGGGTTCTACTCCCACAGTAGGTAGATGCATTGCTGATACTGTACTGTGTTATAAAGGGGGTGGATGCTGCAGTCCTTTTTGGCAAAGATATCTAGTAACTATGAACCTATCAGTTTGCCATCCATTCCCTATTGCAGTATTACTAGCTTATCATTTTTTAATGCATGCAACATAGGCAGTTTATTCTTCAAGGGCAACAGGCACTTTATTTGTAGATGAAACAATGACATATAAAGTGGTTTGCTAGCAGAAACCTCTTTATTAGTTACAGATTTCTTTAATGTGGATTTTACTACTTCAGAGATTGTGCATATTTACTGATACTGGTGGACTATAGAAGGTTGAGCAGACTTTTTATGATGGAAATGTTCTGAATTGGGCAGTTTTGTCATTGGTGCATGCATTTTGTTTCATTGTTTACTGGAAAAATGTTCAAAACAATACATTTAAAATGCCCTCTGACAACTGTACTGTATTGTACAAGGAATATAATGTAATACAGACAGGAAGGTGTATCAAAGAGCATGTGTATATTTCATGTTCAAGGGGCCTATGATTTTGAAAACAGCCCAAAGTTAATCTTTATCTGCCACTGGCAAAATGTATTTTCTTTGAATGTGGGTTTCAATGCTGTTTCAATGCATGTGAATTTCAAGGGCAGAGAAGTTTTAATGCTAAGTCTATTTTCATTGTGAGACTGCATTGCTTTGTTTAACAGATATCTATTAGGGTTTGAGCTGTAAAATGCAAAATAAAACTTTCAAATGAAATCTAAATCATCGCAGAATTAAAGCAGTATGCACATTATGCAATGATTTTTGCCTTAACGCAATGGATGTCAGTTAATATCTATGTTTAAACATATTTCGTTGACTTATGCTGATGTGTTGCTATTTAAGGCATACATTTTCAAAAACGTTCTGACTTTAAGAATTTAAAATGGTTCATTAGATTGGATCAATTAATCAATTTACAGCTGCAGTTATATGATATATAAGGGAATGATGCACTGTTGTGTTTAAACTTGTCTGAAGAAGCGTGCACTTGGCAGCACGCGAAAGCGCTTACTCTTTTTGGATTTTATATGAATTAAAGCATCTTCATTATTCGTGGTGTTTGGTCTTCTTCGTTTTTACTACTAGATATCTATTAGGGTTTGAGCTGTAAAATGCAAAATAAAACTTTCAAATGAAATCTAAATCATCGCAGAATTAAAGCAGTATGCACATTAGTGCTTATGGTAAATGGGGCAAAATAACCAAGGAAAGGGACATTAGAATGGCTGCAGGGGGGAGGCTCCATTCGACCATGATTTTGTGAGGGGGGAAGGGTAGCAAACTCAGACAGCCCCGGTTGAACTATACCTCTCTGTTGTCCATATTTTTGCAGAATGAATAGATATTTGCTTCTTATTTTTGGTTTGTTCCTCATAAAATTTGTGGTTTTCTAGCAAATCATTTAGGAATGAAGTTACTAAATGATAGACATTGAGTTTCCGACGTCATAACCGTCAGAAAAATGCATGCTAATGCAAGACCTGTTATTCTATCAACTGTCTTAATTTTATACAAGAGCAATTTTTAGTAGTGTTTGTATGTTCCCCCAATATATTTGGCCTTGTCCAGATTTCCTGCATTAAGAGGTACGTGCAAATCGCTTTGTAGAATTAGAAATATCCAAACCTCTCAATTGTCCCCAATTTTGGCTCAAAATGTTTCTCTCCCCTAATAATCCCTCCTCAAAATGGCAATTTTGGAAGAAAACATGGAGGGTTTACAATTATATATAACTGTAATGATCAGAGTTATAGAATACTTTTATTTCAGAAATGCATGTAGATGCTCTTATTTTATTAGCTGCTCAGGTTAACAGTGTTAATATTAAAAAGGTGTCCCTTTTTGACAGGTTCCCAGCTGTATTGTGTGGCAACTTTATACTTTTGCATCACATTTTTGGTCTGTTATTCATAAAATTGTGGTTTTCTGGCAAATTAGTGGCAAGTCATTAAAGAATGAAGTTAGAAAATAATGGCAGACATTTGAGTTTCAGATTTCATACCCTTCAGAAAATTTGTACTAATGCAAGACCTACTACTGTTCTATTATCTAAGTTAATAAGAGCAATATTTAAAAATTGTCCTTATTTTTGCACCTGTGTCCCACTTCTAGTTCTATGTATGGCTTTGTCCAGATTTATTGCTCTGAAATTGAGAGGTATGAGTGTCAGAGCCATCACTGTCAGCCAAAGACATTTCAAAGTGTGACATACTTGTTGCAACCCACTCCCCCTTGTAGTGGCTCCAGATGTGTCCAAGGAAGTCAAGGAGCAGTTATGCAGTGTAAGTGTGCAGAGTATTCCCCCATCCAAGGTAGACCACAAGTACGACCATGGCTTTTCATCTGTCCTTGATTTTGAAGAATGTTCTGGTTTTCTGGCATATTTTTATACTGTTGATTTATACTTCTTATTATTCAGGAAATACATGCTGTCACAGTGCCCTATTGCTCTGTTTAAGTAGCAATGATTTAATGACCATCAGGTAAGCTTGTCGGAGATTGTAAGATGCAAGTAAGCTTTAATAAGCATACTGTTAAAGAATTACCAGCATTGAAAGCTTTTCGTTGTTGCCATGCAGAGAATATTTACATAACTAGATAATGTATAAGCCTTGGGTATTGAAATGCATATGACAGTATTTGTAATAAAAGGACAGGATTACAGTATTTTCAGAAGCTCATTACATTTGTTGGAGACTTGCAGTCATATTTTGTTAGAGACTTGCAGTCATCTTTGCAGGCTCTACCCGTAAACTAAACAGAATGCCAATCTATCATGTGTGGTCCATAACGTGTGCAGGAATCCTTTAAGCAATTTATCTTGAGCTTGTTTCTTGTTTGCTGTTCATTTTTTACTTTGATCATGTCTTCCCCATGAAACAAGTAGATAGTTTTGTCAGGCAGCAGGTCACTTTTGGATAAGAAACATTTTTACAAGTGGGGGAATCAGAGATTGCATGTTACTTGGTAATTTTATAAAGCTGAATATAAATTATAATTAGAACTGCAGTGCAAGGAGTAGTGGTTTGAGTTGAGTGCTGATTGTTTTTTTTATACTTGATTTTGACTGGCATTCCAGTAATGTATTTAAAAAGTAATTTATTGTTTCATGCCTCACAACCTATTTCCATCTGGATATTAAGTAAGTTGTCATGTAGCCAATGCATTGAGATATTTTTTCTTCTACACTTCATTTTGTCTTGATTGGACTTTCGTAATGACTGTTTGGCACCCAGGGCAGCGTATTTAATTAAAGTTCCAGTTGTTGTGGTTTGAGCATAGCTCCACCCCTTTCTAGTTGGCCACACCCCTTCCCATTGGCCCCAACCGTTCAGCTGTCTTCTGCAGCCCTCCTTTAATTTGAAGTCACCAGCCGCCACTGCACAGGGAAAAAGTATATTCTAATGGTAGTAGATTATATCAGATACCCTGAAGCAGTGGCTCTGTCCTCCATCGAGGCAGAAAAGGTGGCAAATGCTTTGTTAGAGATTTTCAGCAGGACAGGATCCCCAAAAGAAATACCGACTGACAGAGGTGTCAATTTCATGTCAGACCTGCTGGCTTGTCTGTGGAAGTACTGTGGGGTGAAGCACCTAAAGACCAACCACCTACCATTCCCAGACTAATGGTCTTGGTGAGAGGTTAAACTCTGCACTCAAGTCTATGCTACGGGCATTTGCAGGCCAGTTTAAGAGGGAGTGGGGCAAATATTTGCCCCATCTGTTGTTTGCTTACAGAGAGGTTCCCCAGGAATCCACAGGTTTTTCGCCCTTTTAGTTGTATGAGCATAGGGTGAGGGGGGCCTCTAGACTTAATTTGTGATGGGTGGGAGGGTGAGTGTGAATCTCACCAGGAGTCTGTTGTGGCATATGTCCTAAACCTCAGGACAAGGCTCAGGATAGAAAAAGCTATATCAAGATTCTTATGGTATCCCAAATCTACTAGAATTAAATATGGAAAACTTGTACTCGCCAAAGATAAGGGGGGATTGGGGTTGTCTGATTTTAAGCTTTACTATAGACTAATACAAATAATAAACTATGTCTCATATATAAATACTTGGTCACCTCAGTGGACCAAAATCTGGTATGAACAGTTGAAATCCCTTGGCTATAATATCAAATCCCTACCATTCTTGAATTTAAACCAGACTACCATATACACGAAGAATTTACACCCACTAATTAAAAACATGATTCTTACAACACAGAAACTATTTAAATCATTGCAATTAGCTGATGCCTTTGCCCTTATACAACTGTTACACCTAAATCCTAATCTACTAATAAATAATAAACCCGTAAATCTAACAAACTACCCCTTGATAAAAGACTACACAATATGGGATATATACCAATGGAAAGACTCTAACATGGGGCAAATGAGACTTGAACTCAAACTTCCTAAGAAATATAGTATTATCCTTAACCAACTTCACCTTATAAATATATATTCACTTTATAAATGCTAAATTTTCACAAATACACAAATACACACAGACTTACAGAACATAAATTTAGTTAAATTAATACTTGAAAATCTTGTGATTAAAGGGAAAACAATTTCTAGGACTTATAAAATTGTAATGAGCACAAAACATCAGAATTCTTTATTATTTTCAAGCTATTGGCAAACAAAAAAATCAATCACTGACTGAAGAAAATAAGAAACTAGCCACTGAAAATACAATCAAATTCATTCCTTTCAAGAAGCTGTTATATACACAAAGTATGGTAAATAACAATCTATATTATACCTTATCTAAATTAAATAAATTCAATCCTAACTTTTTGCCTATATGTTCCCATTGTCCGGATCAAACAGCTGATATTTTGCATGTCATGTGGAACTGTACTAAGATACACAACTTATGGTGTTCCTTGAGAGTAAGATTAGAGAAGATGGGATATGACAAATCAACCCTTACATAGGAGACAGCTATATTGCACATTAACATCAATCAACTTCCAAAAATATTAAAACATGTCTTTATTACGATGTGCGCCCTTATTAAATTCTTTATTACAAAGAATTGGAAGTTCATGCCACCAGTTACATGGGAAAATTTTAGCAAGTTTGCTATCAAATATATCTCATCTCACAAATTAGTTTATTCAAAAACAAAAAAGAAACGCTATTACCAAAAATATTGGGGTTACTTACCAGATATAATTCTTGACAAATAAAATTCGCCCACAAATTGACATGGAAAGCTAACCTTTTAATAAGAAATTAATGTAGTATAACCAGTTTTCTTGCATCTTCCCCTTCTCTTAGTATATGTGTATCTAGATATTTTCCCTAACCAAACAATAAATGGTTGAATTTCTATCTTTACTTTCTATATAGACTATCCCCATTCCACTATCCCTTATGAGACCAAATGAACATAAGAACTCTCATACTCTAGTTGACGATGTAGTGACTTCTAGTGTATATATTGTATATATATATATATATATATATATATATATATGTATATATATATATATATATATATATATATATATATATATATATATGTGTGTGTGTAATTTTCTCGGAACGAGATTGTTGTCTATTTTCTTTAGATATGTATTTGTATTGTTTATTTGTGTTTTTGAGTTATTGTATTGTTGTTATTATTTGGAAAAAAAGAAAATTGAAATAAAGAGATTTTGGGGAAAAAAAAAGGACAAGGCTCAGGGAACTCATGGGCTTGGCCCAGGAGAACCTGGCAGAAGCCCAACAGCAGAAAAAGGTCTGGTATGACTGGAATGCTTGAGCTAGAGAGTATGCTATAGGGCAGCAGATAATGGTTCTTGTTCCTGTCAGACACAATACACTGCAGGCAGCTTGGGAGGGTCCTTACAAGATAGTGAGGAAGGTAGGAAGGTCAGTGATGTTAACTACATGGTAGAACTGCTAGGCAGGAGGTAGGGGCACAAATTGTACCATGTTAGCATGATGAAGCCTTACCATGATAGAGAGGCCCTTGTGCTGAGTATTTGCAGTGGATTGCATGAGTCTGAGGGAGATCTGGTGACAGATCTCCTCAGTGAGGCTCAGACTGACACCTCAGTGGAAGAGTTAGCAATGTCCCAGCAGCTATCTCCTACCCAGGTTCTAGAAATCCAAGCAGTGTTACAGGAGTTTGAGGACATGTTCACTGGGAAACCAGGGTGCACCCACCTGGTGCAGCACCAGGTGGATACAGGACTCCAAAGGCCTATTAGGCAGGCCCCTTATAGGGTGCCTGAGAGAGTCAAACAGAGTCTGAGGGAGGAGATACAGGAAATGTTGGAACTAGGGGTAATTCAAGAGTCCAACAGTCCCTGGCCCTCCCCAGTGGTGCTGGTGCCAAAGAAGGATGGCAGCACCAGGTTCTATGCGGACTACAGGAAATTAATTAGTCACACAGAGTCAGATGCTTTTTCCATGCCTAGGACAGATGATCCCCTAGAGCAGCTGGGTGGGGCTAAGTATCTTACCACCATTGATCTTACCAAAGGTTACTGACAGGTGCTCTCGACTCCCACTGCTAGAGAGAGGTCAGCCTTTGTGACTCCTTTTTGCTTATATGAGTTCACAAAGATGCTTTTTAGGATGAAAAATTCCCCAGTGACTTTTCAGAGGCTGGTAGATCATATCCTAGCAGGAGCAGGATACTTTGCCCTTGCTTATCTAGATGATATTGCCATCTACAGCCATTCCTGGCAAGAGCACCTTCAGCATGTCAGGGAGGTGCTGGGCAGACTACTAAGGGCAGGGTTGACCATTAAGCCCATCAAATGTCAGGTGGGTATGGCAGAAGTTTCCTACCTGGGACATAGAGTGGAGAGTGGTAAAATCAGGCCAGAACCTGCCAAAGTGGAAGCCATTCAGGCATGGCCTGCATCTGTTACCAAAAAGCAGGTAAGGGCATTTTAGGGACAGCAGGACACTACAGAACATTTGTCCCCAGTTATAGTACCATAACTGCTCCCCTCACAGACCTGAAAAGGAAAAACAGGCCAGATAATGTAGTGTGGACCACAGCATATGAGCAGGCATTCCAGAAGGTTAAAGAAGCTTTGGGAGGATACACTGTGTTAGCCAGTTCAGATTACAGCAAAGAATTTGCTGTGAAGGTAGAAGCTTTGAACTTTGGGGTGGGGGCTGTACTTAGCCAGATTTCTTCAAAGGGAGAAGAGCACCTAGTGGTTTATCTCAGCTGTAGGCTCCAACCCAGGGAGGAATGCTATGCAGCTGTAGAAAAGGAATGTCTAGCCATAGTGTGGGCACTACAGAAACTTCAGCCTTATCTGTAGAGAAGGAAATTCACTGTAGTTACAGATCACAATACCCTAGCATGGTTACATTGCACCAGCCTGAAAAATACCAAGTTGTTAAGATGGAGAATAGGGTTCCAAGCATATGATATCACAGTGCAGCACCGCAGTGGGGTTAGAAATGCCAATGCAGATGGGCTCTTAAGACAGGGAATGGGGTAAGGTATACAGGTCTATATTATAAGATCGAAACTTTAGGTAGTCGAATACCTAAAGCTCGATCTGTAAATATCAAAACCTAAAAACTGTGAATGGCCACTTCCACACAGGGAAAGAATTTGCTTGGCTGTGTAAAAAAAAAACTTTTAAACCCAACTCAAGTGGGGGGGCTTCACTCCACCCCCGACTTGGGGGGATGTGCCCCCCACACACACCCTAACTAAATATACCAACTCCGAGATCACTCTACATTGGACAAAAAGGCAAATTCCACATAACGGCCAAGTGAATTCTTTCCCTGATGAAAGATTTGCGTAAGTGGCCGTTTGCGGTTTTTAGCTTTCGATATTTACATATCAAGCTTTAGGTATTCAACTATCTAAAGTTTTGATCTTATAATATAGACCCAGGTATACCCAGATAGACTCAACCCTCTCAAGCAATGTTTCTCAAGGGTCACTTGAAAAACTAGCTTGAGTTCTCAGGGGGGGGAAGAAATGTGATAAACTAAAAGGCTGCCAGTCCAGCTAGATAGAATTTTGTAAATAATTCTATGTCCATGTAAATATTAATATGATCAACAGGCTTGTTTTACAAATGTAAGAAAACTATGTTATGTGCTCAGCTTCAAGATTGCAACCACAGTGCACCCTGTTGGAAGAAAGCAGAAATGTGTATAAACTCTGCACCTATGTAATGTCTGTTTTCATGGTAGAAATTGGGACATACAGAGTTAACTTGCAAATTCTGAGATAATAAGTAAAGAATTTTATGACTGTGTGTTATCTCAAGCTAAGAGACAGGATGTCTAGGCTAGGATTTTCTTTCTATTGTCTTAAGACAGAGATAATTACTAGGTTTCACATGTAAAGTGTTTTTGTATTGCTCTGTGACTTCCTAGCAGCTGTACATCTGAGAGATAAGTATTTTTGACAGAGACGTGTTAAATTTTGTCTAGCCTGGGAACTAGATGCAAGTGTCAAATAGTGATGTCATCTAACTAACCCAACATTAATGTGTATTATTAATTTAAGAACTATCTCAGAGAGAAAGAGAGGGCATTTTGTATTTTGTTCTGAATCTGACAACAACTCACCAGCACTTGCCTTGCTCTGTAAGTAAGACTTAGATCTTAGTATTTCTCTTAGAGATAGGAATATAGCAAGAGTAGTGTAGATGTATGCTAAATTTATGTAAAACTGTCCTACTATGTTATTTTAAAGTATTTCCTGTGATTTCTGAACTCTCTATTGTCACTGTGTTGAGTTAATAAGTATTGTCTTGTGCTTTTATTATTTATTATTAAATATATTTAAACCTTTGAACTGTGGCTGATTTTGTGTAGAGATAATTTAAGCTCTTAGATTTCTTGCATGTATTTGGTGATACTGTATAGGCCACTCCTAAATAGCCTTAAAAAAGTTCTGGTCACACTTACCATGTAGATAATAGTAACATTGCACAGTAGAATTGAACACCCTTTGGTAAGGGCCTTTATAGTAGCTGATAAGTCGTGGTTGGTGGCAGTCTGTACTGCCTTATAGTCAAGGCAGAAAGGAGCATAGCTAGTGAACCTGTGCCAGCCTTCCCCAGGAGTGTCTGTGTGTTTGTATATAACTCAAATCTCAAAGTGTGTGTGTGTCAGCTACTTGGGCAGGGACACAAAGCACTGGTTGGACAGAGAGTGTGCTGGAGGCTTTGGCTTAACCACTCAGCTGAGATCTGAACCCTATAGCTGTGCCAGTGGGGAGTCTTATTGGGGATCTGGAGAGAAAGGTAGAAACCATCCCCAGGCTGACTGTAATCTCTGTGTGCTCTTAAGGGAAATTGTACTTTACTGTGTGTGTACTTGTTATCCTCCCAGTGTGCACGCCCCTTACTGGTGTTACTGGTGAGGACTGAGGCTCCTTGATTACTGGGCCAGTGCACGGGCATCACAATCACCTTCTTTAGTGTCAGTCTTTATAGTACATCATTGCATTTTTTTGTTGCAGCACTACATCACAAAGATAAGGCAGTATGCATTTCTGAAGAGTGGCAGGCTGATTTTGAGGAATGTCAGCTCTTCACATATAACCCAGGAAGCATTAAAATATTTTGTTTTTTTCTGGCTTTAGCTTGCAGATGAAAAGCTGAGGTAATGTATAGCATTCTGACCTAGGGATGACCATAACACCTTTTGATGTTGTCAGTAGAGCAGTGGTCCACCATATGTTGTAAGGTGTTTCTCCTCCTCCAATCTAACTTTGTCTGCTTTTGCTGAATGGAATTCTAGTACCAGTAACATAAGAGGTACCCCCTGTACTTTTCCATCTGATGCCATCATCCCACATCATGCCATTATATCCCTCAGAGCTTTGTCACATGATCATCCTGAACTGCAGCAATATTCATTAAAGCATTAGGTTGTTTGCAGAAGACTATTAGGGCATTTTTTGGCAAATGCCCCCTCAAGCTGTTGTGTTTTTTTTTCCAGGAAATTAAACTAAAACTAGGCTAGCCAGTAGTATGGTTAAATAATGAACATATTTTGCTTTCGGCAACTTTGATTTTCTATAACATAAGGGTAACAGTCAACCACACTACCACCATCCATCTATCCATTCATCCACAACTCATTTTCCCATTTTTACACATGGGGTCAGGGTGTCACTTCAGCAGTGACAATCATCTAGAGCCAAGGTTTACACAGCCAGGTGGCTAGCCCTGCCCCATGGAATTAAGCTGTGTGGCACCCCCATTATAAATAATATTATGAAAAACAGGAGTGAGTGCAGCAGCCAGAGTAGAGGCAATTAGGAGCCAGCCTGATGGATTTACAGTAAAAAAACAGAAGAATGTGATTAGAAGGGCACTGAAATATCTATCAGACAAAATCACTGTTTTTTCTACTGTTCTTCACTCTATGTTCAAAATCATCACTTCCTGGTAGTAAATGTAAGTAATATACTTTATCATTTGGTGAACGTAATTCCTGTACATTGTCTTTAAACTGTATAGCTGAAAAACTGTCTAAAATATAATGCTCTGTTTTGCATATGAACAAAATATAATCACTATTAAGGAATATTTTTGAAAATCTCCCTGTCAATAAAGTCATATGACTGTCACATTTGAAAGTATGATTGGAGGTACTGCAGTTTGACTTGGTTCACTGAGATAAGTCATAAGACTGCAGTGAGCCACAGTATCACTGTTTCCTAGTTATTTAGTCTCTGCAGTAGTAGCCGTGCATGCATTAGATGTCACTTGTCACACTGCACATTGGCAAAGTCTTTTTCTGCTGTTCATACAGTATGCAGAATTTGAGCATGATGGGAACTTCCTGGATCGTATGGTTCATTACAAGTCTGTTTGCCGCTAGAATTTCTGGCTTTGGTTAAGTGACTAAAGTGAGAGCAGTGCTTGGGCAGCATGAATCAAATTCTGTACACATATCTCTAGAATTACAAAGGCTTTCACTGCTGAGTTTAGAGTGAATAAATAAGGTACTTGGTGCAGGGCTTTTATATCTACAGCATTATCAGACACTATGAACCAACCCTGCCTGCAATGACAGAGAAGTTAGTCACTCTGCAATCTTCTCCTTAAGTATCACAACATGAAGTTTGGCATGGTGATCATTTTCAACCCAAAAGTGCAGAATGTTTCGTTTTGGTGAGCTTTGACAAACTCATTCCTACTACAGTTTTTGCATCTGGGTGCATTGCCAATATAAGTGCAGGCAGTTGGTGATAATAATGAGGAGGAGGCTGGGGTCAAGGGTCAAAAGGTGGCACAGTGACCATTGATGGTGACATGGTATACATTTGTCCCAATAGTATCCTTCAAAAGCTCTGGCACACAGCTAAAGATAGCTTCTAAGAGATGTGAGAGGGCAATAGTCAGGAAGGAATTTTTTATAAACAACTTGATATTTTGATGTTACTATTTTCATCAAGGTTTGGAAGTCAGGGTTCAACATAGAGTAAAATGTCAGGAACTCAGCTGCTAGCATCTTTGCAATGATCATGGTTATTTTTTGACTCAGGCCTATTAAAAAAATTTGCTACAGGAAGAAATTCCTAGAACTCAACATATTCCCAGTCTATGACACCCTGACCCCATGTGCAAAAATGGGAAAAAGAAGTTGTGGATTGATCGCTGGATGGATGGCTAGATGAATGGATTCAAGGCACTGTATCACATAAATCTAACAAATGCTGCTAGGGATATTAGATATTTTTCAAGATTTCAAATTACTTCAAAAAGCAGCGCGTCACAAGAAAAGGTTAATAATGGTTAAGTTCAGATTGTGCATGATATAACAAGTTTTGGCCCTAGATGATTGTCACTGTTAAAGTAACACCCCAACCCATATGTAAAAATGGGAAAAAGGGGTTGTGGATGGATGGATAGATTTAGAGAGAAGAGATATAAATGCATTTAGCAGAAGTTGGAATTAATTAACGATTTAAGCTTTAGTTTGAAAATAGCACACTAGCTACTGCAATTTGATTATTCAACGCATTATTTTCCAGCGCCAAAGTCCATTCCCAATAGTTCCACAGAGCAAAAAGTCAATGTCACTTGGCAAACGCTGTGAAGAAATAGTCTATTTTCTTTACATGACTGAGAAATAAGGTTCTTAATTTCATGACTTTTCAGTTTGTAGCTCCCATTTAACTGCCCTGTTTTCCACAGTTTGCAAACATGTCTGCTTAATTTGTTGTTATGCACAGAGAAATCATATGCTGTAAATTTCAGTGTCTTGTTATACTTTCTCCTCATTGGTGGGGGGAAAAATGACCCTTGTCATCACTAGGCAACTAAGGCAACATCAGCATGATTACATTTGTGAGCACTTTTCTTGTATTAAACTATTTAAGTCTGTTTTAGTAAAAAAGTTGTGCTTGTCACACCTATAGATGTTAATCCTGCAGCTGATTTGACAGTTCACTACTAATGCTCCTCCATTCACTACATGGCAAACTTCCCATTTTGTTCATGCATTAACACCTCCATCCTTTTTTGGGGGGTGCCCCATGTAACACTTTTACTTTGTTAGAATAACTAATCATGACAGTACATTACAAGAAGGAAATCTGGATCTATGTCACCAGTGTCTGAAATGTCTCTTCCCTGCACTACATTGCATTCTACATCATGTTCATAGGTTCATAGGTAGGTACTAGGCTATTGGCCCTAGGGCCTATATAAGCCTAGCCAAAAAGGTACCCTGGCTTTTGCCACCCAAGAAAATTATTTTTCTGTGCCCCTGTCGAGAAGAGCAACAGGGGTGATCCCTGGGGTGAATTTCCTATTTTCCATCCAATCATCAAGATTTTTCTTGAAGAGTGCTAATGATGAGCTTTGTTTGATATAGATAGGTAGTTTGTTCCAGAGTATAAGTCTCTGGGACAGGAATCTATCTCTCCAGTATGTTCTGTTTATTGCGGTGACAAGGTTTAGGTCCCTAGAGCGTGTAGCTCGGAGGGATTGGGATTTCTTTAAGTGGAGCATGTCCAACAGCTCTGGGTTTGACATAGCTTTGTATGTTAGGCAGAGATCGCCTCTAAGTAGGCAATGTGCGATGGAGTAAAGCCAGAGTTTTTGAGACGGTCTACGTAGGGCATCTGTTTGAGGCCAGTGATCCTCTTTGTGAGGTATTTCTGCAGCCTTTCCAGTTGTTGTAGATGTCTTGTGAGGTACATACCAAAAGGGGCATTGCACTCTATAATGGGTCTAATGAGTGATGAGTAGAGGGGAACAATGACCTCTTTTTTTCCTGGAGGAGAAACCTTTTGTGATGAGGTGTGCCATGTAGAAGGATTTCCTGACTACTGTGGTGATGTGATTATCAAAGAAGAGACTACTGTCCACCTGTGTCCCAAGGTCTCATCATACTTTTGGTGTTAAGTAAACTACCACGTGTGTGGTAGCTCATGGGTATAGAGTTTTTACCAAAGGGGATGACAATGCACTTTTTGGCATTGAGGTTGAGGCCATGGCTTTGACACCAGGCATCTGTCTCAGTGAGGCCCTTTTGTAGGATGTCCACATCGTTAGGAGTTTCAATTATGGCTCCTAGTTTGCAGTCATCTGCGAACTTCGTTAGCCAAAGACCTTCTGTGTTAGCCTGTACTTCAGAAAAGTAGATACCAAACAGGAGAGGACCCAGGACTGAACCCTGTGGTACTCCACTTGTCACTGGTCTGAAGTCAGATTTGGAGTCTGCTACTTTCACAGTGTGGGTTCTGTCAGTGAGCCAGTTGGCAACTCATCTTGTGACATAGGGATTTATACCTGGTTTAGTGAGTTTATCTATAATTCTAGAGTGGGGGATGGTGTCAAAAGCCTTGGCGAGATCTAGATAGGCTGTGTGAACCACCTTACCCCCATCTACGGCTTTGGTGACTGCTTCAAAGAAGTCTATCAGGTTTAGGAGATATGATCTGCCTTTTACAAACACAAACTGGTTGGGGTCCAGAGTTTGGAGATTACCAATGTCTTTGTTTATAAGTTACATGATGATACGTTCCATGGCCTTGCAGACCAGGTTCATTAGGCTAATGTGGTGGTAGTTCCCGGAGTCCATGGTGGCTCCCCCTTTGTGGAGTGGGATAACTGTCACTGTGCACCATTCAGTGGGCACAAAGCCTGAGGAGAAGCTATGATTGAACACGGTGCTTAGGTGGGGTGCCAGTTCATTCTGTAGTTCATGCAGAATGCAGCCTGGGATGTTGTCAGGTCCCATCGATCCTGTGTTCTTGGCTTTGGAGAGTGTGGTTTTTACCTGTGCAGCCATGATTCCAGGAACGTTGCATTCTTCCGGTATAGAGATGGGCCCTTTAGGGGGTGAGAGGGGGTAAAGTTAGCACTGAACCTATCTGCCAGGATGTTGGCAATATCAGCTGGTTCTGTATATTTAGTGCCATTGTGCTGTAACTCAGAGCAGATCTGAGTGTTGCCATTGAGATTCTTGACATAGCTATAGAATGCTTTGTGGTTGTCTTTAGAATCAGTGGTGATTTTGTTTTCATAACTAGCTTTGGAGGATTTTATGAGGGATCTCAGCTTCTTACTGAGGCTGACCAGGGAGTTCCTCCAATCATGGGAATTTACTCTTTTTGCAACAGTTTCTTTCTTCTGTTGTAGAGTTTGTTTATGGCAGAAGACCACCAGATTGGCTTCCTATTTTTGGAGGATAGCATCTTGGTTCTGTTAGGGATTGCATGATCCATGCACTCATGTAAGTGCTTATAAAGTGCATTTGTGTAGTATTCAGCAATTGTACCTCTATTATCCATCTGCATGGGTGTCATGAAGTTTGCCACTTCTGTCTTAAGAAGTGTGAAGTTGGCACTGAAGAATTTTTTTACGGTGGTTTGCCTAATGAGGGGTGGGGGCGGGATGTGGATGTCTAGGGTGATTAGCTTGTGGTTGGATCTGACCAACGAGGAATTGACCTCTGGTGTGGAACACCAATCACCCATGTTGGTAATGACCAGGTCTAAGATATTGCTGTCCCTGGTGAGGGTGTGGATAAGTTGATCCAAGGCGTTGGAATTTATGAATTCCAGAAAACGTTGAGCAAAAGAGTTGGTACATGAGTAGTTTTCCCAGTTATAGGTTCATAGGTTCATAGGTTGGTACTGGGCTATCTGCCCGAAGGCATATATTAGCCCAGCCACATTGTGCAGTATTCACCGCCCCTTTAGTAGTTCCCTAGACCCTTGTACTAGCAGCTAGTACCCTTGGCCCCTATCTAGTAGTGCTGTTGGTGTGATCCCCGGTGTGAACTTTCTGTTACCCATCCACTCATCAAGGTTCCTCTTGAAGAGTGATAGTGAGGGGCTCTGTCTTATGTAGATCGGGACCCTGTTCCATAGTAAGGGAAGTCTCTGTGAAGGGAATCTATCCCTCCAGCATGTTCTATTTATTGTTGTGTTGAGGTTTATATCCCTAGAGCATGTAGCTCGAGTAGATTTGGTTTTGCTAAGATGGAGCATGTTCAACAATTCTGGGTTGGACATGGCTCTGTACGTTAGACAGAGATCGCCTCTGAGAAAGCGGTATGCAACAGAGAACAGTCTTAGCTTTTTCAATCATGCTGCATAGGGCAACTGTTTGAGGCCAGTAATCCTCTTGGTTAGGTACCTTTGTGGTCTCTCCAGCTGCTGGAGATGTCTAGCCATGTACATTCCAATTGGTGCATTGTACTCAATAATGGTGGGATAGTTGAAATCTCCCATTATTAGGGTGTTGGGTTGTACCCTAATATTTTCCAGTGTATCAAAAAATGAGGAGTAGGAATCCTGGGGCATGGTTGGGGATCTGTAGCAAGTTACAATTTAGATTGCGGTCTTGCCCAGAGTTAGTTGCACTTGGATAATCTAGGATGCATTATGCTGAGCAACAAGCCTGGAGGTGTGAATATCCTTAATGAATATGGACATGCCTCCGCCTTTAGTGTTTCGGTCCAGGTTAGGTGACTGAAAGGTGTGGTATGAATTATAGCTTAGTAATCCAGGGGTGCTCTCTGGAGCCTTGAACCAAGTCTCTGTCAATGCACAGATGTCGAATTTCTCCATTTTAAGGTGTGCCTTGAGTGAATGCATTTTGAGGTTTAGACTTCTAGCATTGAGTAGCATTACCCTCAGATTTTGCTTGCTTCTACCTGTTACGGTGGTGAATTTTTCATTTGAACCTTGCCTAAAAAAGGCACTATAGGGGTGGCAAGAGCCTTAGTCAGTATCCAGAATCCCAAGGGTGACAAGTGCAGGCCATCTCTGGCAAAGCATCATGGTCTGTCGATCATGTCATCCCAAGCAGACAAATACTGGATCCACTTAGAATGACACCAGAAGCTTAGTCAATTGTTGAAGTCAGTCATTTTGTCCTTGTACTGTGGCATCATTCTGGGTAATGGCAGGATGCTGCTCAGGGCTAGGGTCATACCTGCCTGGACTACAAGATCGGAGAGCACCTCCGTGTCTTTTTTCATGTAGTCCAAGGAGGTATGTCTCAGGTCATTCACACCAACATGGACTGTGACAGAGTCATATTTGTACTTGTTGTGGAGTGACCTGAGTGCATGCGTTATGTGGCGGATCCTAGCACCAAACAGGCAGCTGACAGTACCTTTTTCCTTGTTTAGCCTGGTGAGTGGAACATCAGTGTGCCTGACTATAGCGTCACCTATGACTAGAGTGTTGGGTACGTTGTTATGGCTGTGGTTGAGCGGCACACTGAGTTTGTGGGCTATGTGTCATTTGGGTTGTGTTGGGGGGTGGAGGTTGCTTGCATTTCTGCTTTGGAGGTCTCTGTTGCTTGAGCAGATTAGTATTGAGAGCCTCCATGAATGTAGGTGTGTGTTTTGTGTTGCTATGTGTGCGTTTTGGTGGTATAAGTTTTGAGGAACTATGTGATGAGTGTGGTGTGGTGCAAATGTTTACCTTCTTTTCTTGACTGTCTAGTCCAGTCTTGGGTGAAGAGAGCTTTACTTCCAGTTTGGCTGTATAAGACATCTCTCACAGGCTGTAGTGTTGAGTGGTAGGAGGAGAGGGTTGTCTGTGTACATGAGGCAATTGCTGCATTGCCCCAAGATGCCCAGATTCATCAGATTTTCTTGGGAACAGATTCAGAACAGACAGTCCGCCCTTGTTGCATAATAGAAATTCCAAATAGGAGTAACCTATGCAGTTTTCTAAATAGTTTATATCTATCTATATATATATATATATATATATATATATATATATATATATATATATATATATATATATATACAGATCCCCTACACTACACTGACACACCACAAACCCAACAGCCAAAACGCCGACAACAAAACACCGAAACCACACAAAACCGACAGTCCACATTACCGAACACCATAACACCAACTCACAACACACACACAACACAACCACACCAAAAACCTTACAAACCTACACTAATCTTTACATACACAGCTATCTATGCAGTAACCTTAACCCAAACCTTAACCCTAAAGTCCGTCACTATTGTACACTTACCTTACCTGCACCCTAACCCTAAAGTCCATCACTATCGCGCACTTACCTTACCCGCATCCTAACCCTAAAGTCCGTCACTATCGCACACTTACCTTATCCGCACCCTAACATCCATCACTATCACATAGTTACACAGTCTCGCTCATTTTGCATGTCGGTGTTTTCAGCATCGGGATTTCGAACTGTTGGTTCATAGGTTCATAGATAGGTACTAGGCTATCTGCCCGAGGGCATTTTTAAGCCTAGCCAGTGTGTGTCGGCTTTTGCCGCCCCATTGATTAATTAACTGAGCCTCTGTCAAGCAGAGCCAATGAAGTGATCCCAGGGGTGTATTTTCTGTTACCCATCCACTCATCCACTCATCAAGGCTTGTCCTGAAGAGTGTTAGTGAGGGGCTCTGCCTAATGTAGTTAGGAATTTTGTTCCAAAGCATGGGAAGTCTCTGTGACATGAATCTATCCCTCCAGCATGTTCTATTCATTGTTGTGGTGAGGTTTAGCTCACTAGAGCGCATGGCTCGCAGTGACTTGGATTTCTTTAGGTGGAGCATGTCCATCAACTCTGAGTTGGACATGGCTTTGTAAGTCAGGCAGAGATCACCTCTGAGTAAGAGATATGCCACTGTGTACAGCTGGAGTTTTTTCAGTCGGGCTGCATAGGACATATGTTTGAGGCCAGTAATCCTCTTGGTGAGGTACTTTTGTGGTCTTTCCAGCTGTTGGAAGTGTCTTGTAAGGTACATCCCAAATGGGGCATTGTACTCTATGATGGGTCTGATGAGTGACGAATAGAGGGGCACTATAACCTCTTTATTTCTATATGCGAACCCCTTAGTAATTAGATGGGCCACATAGAAGGATTTCCTAACTACTTTGGCAATATGATTGTCAAAGGAGAGATTAATATCTACCTGAGTCCCCAGATCTCTTATTACCTCTTCTGTATTAAGGGGGCTGCCTCCTATGTGGTAATTCGTGGGTGTTTTGTTTTTCCCAAACAGGATGACTATGCATTTTTTGGCATTTAGCTTGAGGCCATGACTTTGACACCAGGTGTCTGTCTCAGTAAGACCTTTTTGAAGGATGTCCGTGTCAGCTGGAGAGTCAATTATGGCTCCCAGTTTGCAGTCATCAGCGAACTTGGTTAGCCATAGTCCTCCTGTGTTTGCCTGTACTTCTGAGAAATATATGCCGAACAGTAGGGGTCCCAGAACCAAGCCTTGCGGGACACCACTTGTGACTGGTTTAGAGTCGGACCTGGAGCCCGCTATTCTTACTGTGTGAATTCTGTCTGTAAGCCAGTTGGTAACCCATCTTGTGATGTAGGGGTTTATGTTCAGGCTGTTGAGTTTTTCTATAATACCCGAGTGAGGAATGGTGTTGAACGCCTTGGCAAGATCAAGGTAGGCTGTGTGAACCACCTTTCCCTCATCTATGGTCTTGGTGACTGTCTTGAAGAAGTCAACCAGGTTTAGTAGGCATGATCTGCCCTTAACAAAGCCGAACTGGGTCGGTTCAAGTGTTTGGAGTTTCCCAATGTCTTTGTTAATGAGTTCCATGATGATGCACTCCATAGCCTTGCAGACAAGGCTAGTCAGGCTTATCGGGCGATAGTTACCAGGGTCAGTTGTGGCCCCTCCTTTGTGGAGTGGAATAACCGTTCATGTGCACCATTCTATGGGCACGTATCCTGTGGAGAGGCTGAGGGTGAACAGCGTGTTTAGGTGGGGGGTTAGTTCATTCTGTAGTTCGTGCAAGACACAGCCTGGGACACCATCTGGCCCCATTGATGCTGTGTTTTTGGCTTTTGAAAGGGCTTTTTTCACCTGTGCTTCTGTGATTTCTGGGACACTACACTTTTCCAGTATTGGCGTGGGCCCTTTTGAAGGTGAGAGGGATGTGAAGTTTGCACTGACTCTATCTGCCAGGATGTTGGCAATATCAGTATGTTCAGTATATTTTGTGTTATTTTGCACTAGCTCAGAGCATATCTGCGAGTTGCCACTTAGATTCTTGACATAGCTAAAGAAGGCTTTGTGGTTATCTTTTGAATCCTTGGCTATTTTTCTTTTGAAGTTAGCCTTGGATGATTTTATGAGGGACCTTAGTTTATTACTGATACTGATCAGGGATGTATTTCCTTCTTGGGATTTGCTTTTTTTCTGAACTAGTTTCCTCTTTCTGTTGTATAACCTGTTTATGGCAGGGGTCCACCAGACTGGTTTCCTACTCTTAGGGGAGTGAGTCTTGGTCTTGCTAGGGATGGCACGATCCATGCATCCTTGTAGGTGCTCATAGAGTGCAATTATAAAGGATTCTGCATCTTGGGCAGTGTTATCCTTTAGCGTGGGGGCTGTGAAACTTAACACCTATGCCTTAAGTAAGGTGAAGTCTGCTTTAGAAAAGTTTTTCACTGTGGTTTCCTTGGTTGGGGGTTGTGGTGGGGTGTGGACATCTAGGGTGATTAGTTTATGGTCTGATCTAACCAGTGATGGGTTGACCTCCAGTACAGAACACCTGTCGCCCATGTTGGTGATGACCAGGTCCAATATGTTGTGGCCTCTGGTAGGGGAGTTTACCAGCTGATCCAGGGCATTTGAGTTGATAAATTCCAGGAAGCACTGAGCCTGAGAGTTTGTAATCAAGTAGTTTTCCCAGTTAATGGTAGGGTAATTGAAATCGCCCAATATCAGGGTGTTCAGAAGGACCTTCATGTTTTCCAGTGTCTCCAGAAATGTGGAGTGGTGGTCCTGGGTCATGGAGGGTGATCTGTAGCAGGCCACAATTTGCATTGCAGATTTGCCCGATGTTAGTTGGACATGGATGATCTCAGAGGTATCATGCTGCACCACTAACCTGGAGGTGTGAGTATCCTTGATGAATATGGATACACCCCCTCCTTTTGTGTTTCGGTCTGTGTTCTGTGGCCAAAATGTGTGGTATGAGTTGTAGCTCAGTAGTGCTGGAGTGGTCTCTGGAGCCTTGAACCAGGTTTCGGTTACTACACAGATGTCGACGTTCTCTATACTTAGGAGTGCTTCCAGCGCATGCATTTTGAGAGAAACGTTTATTTCCATTGTCGGTCTTCCGGTGTTGGTGTTCTCATCGTCTGCGTTTCAATCTGTCGGTGTTCTCAGGTAGACCCATATATACACATATACATACATATAGCCTCATTATTTACTGCTCTGTCACAAGACTGAATACAAAACCAGCAATCTTTTTAGATCCAATCTAAAATGATCAAACAAATATCAAACCAAGGAAAATAGTAAAAAAATAATATTTTTGCAGGGGCAGAAAGCCCTCATGCCCCCCCCCCTCACTCTCCCTGCATATTATATATAACAACTTTGGGATTGCACATCAGCATGGTAAGGTCAAATTTTCAGACCCCACTGTTTTAAAATCCTACACAGAAAGCAGGCAGTAAGTCTGTAAGACCAAGGAAATGAACATGAAACAGCAGGAAAATACAGTGCCAAAAGCACAACTGCCCCAACTAAAATTCAATAGATGCCAGCACTGAAGAGGTACCAGAGACAGACCAAAGGCTCAAAATTCCACAAACCTCAATCCTTTATTAAAAAATAATAAAGATACAACACTTTAACTTTTAGCATAGCATTTTTGTCCCTGTAGCAATGAGACCTCATCAGAAATAATTACCCACCTAAAATCCCTCCTTTTATAACAAACTAATAGAATTAACACTTGTAAATAAGTTAACTGAACCATAAAATCACATTGTGAGCAATGGTGTTGTCAAAAACCGATAAACTGCTTAAAAATGCATAAAAAACTGCTTTTATATGAAATGTGTAAAATGCCCCTTGTACAACAGTTCAAAAAATAAAAACCATTAGAAATGTCATTTAAAACTATACAAATGCAAATTGAACAATATAGCTCCACAAGGAACATGATAAAATTAGGGTAGCAACGTTATTTATCTTTAATTTTATCATGTTCCTTGTGGAGCTATACTGTTCAATTTGCATTTGTATAGTTTTAAATGACATTTTTAATGGTTTTTATTTTTTGAACTGTTGTACAAGGAGCATTTTACACATTTCATATAAAAGCAGTTTTTTAATGTATTTTTTAAACAGTTAAATTATAATTTTTTGACAAAATCATTGCTCACACTGTGATTTTGTGGTTCAATTAAATTATTTACAAGTGTTAATTGATTATCAGTTTGTTATAAAAGGAGGGATTTTAGGTGGGTAATTATTTCTGATGAAGTCTCAGTGCTACAGGGACAAAAACGAGATGATAAAAGTTGAAGTGTTGCATCATTATTATTTTTTAATAAAGGATCAAGTTTTTCTCTGGTACCTCTTCAGTGCTGGTATCTATTGAGACCAAAGAAATGAAGCATTCGACCCTCGGTTATAAAAACATAAAGCTACAGCGTGCAAACCATCTGCTAATGTCTGCACTAGGGGAAAACCACTAAAATCAAATCTACAAGCTTGCTAATAGAAATAAAAAGCTAAAATTAAGACAGGCAATGGCATCAGAGGAACTCAGAGCCATACATTTAGCTAATGACAATTGCACAAGCATGTGTGCAGCATTAAATAGTTGTAATTACATACAAGTTCCATTTTGAGTTATATACAGGTAAAAGGGAACACTATAAACATCAAATAAGCATCTAACACAAATATGTAAATTGAAGATGAATTCAATAGCATTACACAAGCATATACTCCATTACACTAACCATTGTATAATAGATGCCAGACTCAAGGCAAATCACTGGACAGGCCTATAGCACCAGAACATTGATATAAAAAGGGAATTGACATACAGACCATATATGTAGCCCAACCTATGCACCCATACAGGATACCAAAGGGGGATGAACTCAGTGGCATAACAGGATGCAGAATGCAGGACTGGTATAAACCACATTAAGTGTAAATTTGATATTTGTAACTAAGAATAACAAGACATGAAATTGCTGGCTGCCATCTTCATCAGCTTTTAATTTTGGATTGCACAATATTGTTCAGGAAATCCCACATGAGATATTCATAGAGAACGCTAATAAAGACTAAAGGGGGAATTTAATAAAGCCTACATGTTTTGTTTTGTTTTTGTTTTGTTTTTTTTTTTTGTGTAGGCTTTGCGCCTCACTGCTAACACAGCCGCAAACATTTTTAGATTCAGTTAGCACTGCTGAGCGGTGTGCACGAGCGCGACAACATGGAAACTTCTGTGGTATGCAAATCACCTCATGCAAATGAGGCAGGTAAAGTGATCCAGCAAGCAGATAGTCAGCCTTACAGACCCTGTGTTAGTGTTAGTTGTGTACATGGAAAAATTCCATGTACAAGAGTGTAGACAGACAAAAGGGGCTGTAAAAATGTAGGTAGATGGACAGAAATGGCATAGCACACACAGATATGAGTGAAACTATCCTCTGTGTGTTCCAAAAATTACAGTAAATATGTTAAAAAAAAAATTTAAATCATCTTGGCATGTTTGCATGGGGCACCGCAGTGTGCAAACATGCCTTATAAAAAAAAATTGGAAAAATCTCCAGATGTTTCCTACCTGACGCTTCTCAGCTGCAATAGAATACAGACACAGGGTGACATCTGGTTATGCATCACCTACCAGTCAAAATGCCTGCCTGAACAGGTATGGTAGTACAACCCATAAAGATCTGTACATGAGTCTGGCTTAATTATCAGGAGCAATGTGAGATGTATATGATGCACACAGCAGTCAGTAGAAAACAGATGCAATAAATCCACCTGTGAGACTGTGAGAAAACCTTTTTTCCAACATCATTTGACTCCATTAAACCTCTTGCATATGTAAACAATGCAATCCTTGTGCATGGTGCATTATATGTGTCTGCTGATGGCACGCAATTTATTTATATTCTTCTTATTTAAACAGATTTATTTATACATTAGCGCTTTGCCCAATATTTGCAGTTACTACAATCGCATATTTATTCAACATTCTCAATAATTCCCATGCCTTAATTTAATTACTTACTTCTCTTCTTAAGTCATATATTGTTCTTTTGTTCAATTAAACCAATGCCTGGTAATTGAAAGGTTAACTATGTACATACCCCACATTCTTTCTCATGTACTCCCTGTGGTGCCTTAACTTCCCCTAATCTACCACTTCCCTCTTTAATTAACCATCCTTCCCCTCTTTTCATTAATTTCCCAACTCCTTTCTACTACAGTTCCTTTCTCTCTTCCTCCATCAATGTCATCATTAATCTGTTCACATCTCTCCCACTGGGTATCTCTTGTTTCTTCTGTTTCTTCATTATTGCTTTCTTTCTTATGGTCATCATCATCCCTATTTGTTGTTTTTTTCCCCCTGGTATCCCCTGTTCATATCATACCAAAATATTTTGTTAGATAGCAATCCATCTCCCAGCCCTGTCTCTCAATAACTGATTAAGTGCTGAATGATACTGCCTCAGTAAATCACATTCCCAAAATATATGACTCCATGTAGACTCCTTTGCTCCATATCTCCAACATATATCCTCTGCTCCAGGAAACATTCCAGCTAATCTTGTTGGATTACAAAAATATTTTATGTAAGCATTTCCATGTGAATATCCTGAATTTACGGATTTGTGTTATATATCCTAGCAACTTTAATATCTCAGTCCATTCTTCATCCAGAATTAGCTGTTATAATCCTCTTTCCCATCTTCTTTTCCATTTATTCTCCTGCTCCTTTGCTGCCCCCCTTATCCAACTCCTCCCTGTCCTGAACCCCCTCCTCTGTTGTTTTTCCACAATTCACTAACTCTCTGTCTTTTGTATTTCTAGAGTCTGTCCATTTCCTTCCCACAGCCTTATTATCTGCCATTTGTTTTTATCCACGTATATTCCCACTCTAAGATCTTCTCCAATGTATATTCTTCCTGAAATCATTCCCATGTCTTCAGCCTTCCTCCTAATTGCATTTGGTCCCAACATATTATTCAGTCTTGATTTTCTCCTATCTCATTGTAATTGTCTCTATTTCCCTCTCCTCCTATGTTTTACCTATAGGTAAATTTGAATCCTCCACATAATTCCTACCCCTCCTTCTTGCCATAACTTTCTAAATTGACTCTGTACACTCTGTACCCATTGGAAATCTTATTCCTCCTGCAGTGTTTCTAATAACATTTCTATTATATCTCTTCCCTCTCTCAATTTATCTTCTTTCTCTTGTATTATTTGTTTCCATTCATCCTTGTGGTCTAAACCCACTATCCTTAATACATTTATTATCAAACTCACTCATAAACATTCTTCTAGATCAGGCACTCCCAGACCCTCTTAGTCTTTGAGCTGCATAAGCCTCCCTATGTTATCCAAGGTCTTGCTCCTTCCTATAAGAAGTCTCTACTTAACTGATTCACTTTTGTTTCAAAAAGTCACTTATTTTCTAGAAATTCCAAAAAAAGCCTGACCAGAAAATTTAGATTGAAGAATACCCCACATCTGCAAGGCTCTATATTAGAAGAACAAAAGATCAAAATTGCGAATGCTCTAAAGAGTGAAAATGTGTCCCCCCCACACCCCCGCTAAATACATATTCCAACTCTGAGATCGCACTACAGTGAGAAAGAGCAAATATTCCAATCTTCACTGTACTGCGATCTCACAAAAAGCACTTCGAGGTCCGGCATTTTTACTCTTTAGAGCGTTCGCAATTTTGATCTTTTGTTTTTCTAATATAGACCCCATCTGCAAAATCTGTATTCTCTAATATATATCTAACTTTATTATGTTCCACTTCCAATTGTCCTGTTATCTTCTCTAGAATGTCCTCATAAGTACTCTTTTTTGAATCCTCTATTATCTCCATTAATTTTATACCCAAATACTTTATTTCCTTTGCCATCATTCTTTCTAAGTCTCCATCCTCTTTTTTTATCCTTCCTTCTTTTTATTTATTATTAATACTTTGTTTTTATTCTTGATTTATTTTATATTCTGAAATTTTACCAAATCTCTGCAGTAAATCACACAACTTCCCTTTATCCTTCTCTATGCCTAATTAAGGCAAATGACACATTATCTGCATATAAATAGACCCACTTTCCCTTATTGATTATGCCAGAATCTCTATATATAATGCAAACAAAAGTGGAGAGAGACAGGGCAACCCTGACTTGTTCCTGTCTCTACTGTGACTCTTTTTGATAGTGTAGTTCTTATTTTAGCTTTGGCTTGAGCCCCCTCATTTATCTTTTGTACCATCTCTAGCCATCTTTCTAGTATTCAAGTGACCTCAGTTGTTGTCCATTGGTATTTTCAATCAACTCTATTAAAAGTCTTTTCAGCATCTAATGATATTAAGGTATTTGCCTGTTTTTAATGCATCTTGTATTATTAATAAAGTCCTTATCAGATTATCTGTCATTCTCCTTCCTCTGATAAACCTTGTCTGCTCCCCATGCATCAGCCTTGGTAGTATTATCCCTACCTCGCCACTTATATTATCATAATGCACTTATAGTGTCACAATTCAGTATCAGTATTGGTCTGTACGAGGCTGGCTATCTAGGATCCTTCTGATCTTTATGTATTACTAATATTACCACTTCATTCCATGGCTTTGAAACCTCTCCACCATGTTGAATGTTATTCAATAATTCTAACCATCTTCCCACTATCTCTTCTTTCTCTATGTCCTAAAATTTGTTTGGTATTCCATCATTCCCTGGTGATTTTCCTTTTGCCATCTTCTCCTATGCATTCAATATCTCTACCAATCCTATCTTTTTAAATTACATTTGCTTCTCTTGATCCCGTAGCTTTCTCAGCTCAGGCCACTTATAATCTCTCTCTTATCCCATCTCTCCGCTTTCCCCCTTCGCTAGTAAAGATCTTGATAATATTCTCCAAATTCCTCTATTGTGTCTGATAATCTTACATTATTCATAACTGTTTTACCACTTCCAGACTCATATATCTCTCTTTCCATTTATTCTTGTCTTAGTCTCATTGCTAATAACTTTGTAGCTTCTGGTGTTGTCTTAAAACATAGCCACCCCACTACTATTTTTTTACTAGAGAGTCGACATTCATATCTTTCCAACCTTGTATCTTTGTCTTCATCTCTCTCTCCTATCATGAATTCCTGTACCTCTTTCTGCTTGGATTTCTATTAGTTATTCCCATATTTGCTCCCTCTCCTGGTTTGTTCTGTTATTTTGTCGATTCTATCTTGCTTTAACTTCCTTCCTAATTTCATATTTATCTTATACCACTTCTCTACCATTTCTAGTCTATTCTTCTCCAACACTGTAGAAATTATCCTTCCCAGCATCTTCCTATCTTCTTCTTTTATGTAAATATGTTAGCACTCTCCAGTGTCTATCAAATGCCAGCTCTTTCTCACCCTCCAGTATCATGTGGGAGTAATAGTGGATCCATTTTAATTTTACCCAGAATTAATTTCCCTTTGCTATGTAATTTATGTCAGTTCTAGATCACATTTTGTGTCTGGCTGAGTAATATGTAAAGTCGCTTTCTAAACACCTTCCTGACTCCTCCTCTCATGCATTTTTCCAGCCCACTGATCTTGTAAACTCTATCAGAAATCTCCCTTCTTTTGTCAGTTTCCTTATTCTGGGTCCCTCTGTACCTCCTCCTTCTTAATTATCATATTCCAGTCTCCCAAACAAAACTGCCAACCTTCCTGAACTGTTACTATTTCTCCCAACATTACTTTCATTTCATTTCCTGATGCTTTAGAGGTATATATTCTGTCACTATTGAAACTTTAATTCTTTCTGTCAGCCCTTTCACACTGGTATATTTGTCTTTTTTTTCTTCCATTCTTTGCTCCATTTTCATGGGACATATTTTTTAAGAAGTTACTCTCCTATATGTTCTTCCCACCCCATGAAGCACTCATAACCACATTGTATCCTCCCTTCCTTAAACACATACGTCCTAACTTTTCTGAGTTTTTTGCAATATCAGTATCTGGGCCTTTGTATTTTGCATATCTTGTCAATATCTTTTGCAGTTTGATCTTATTTCCCAATCCGTTCACATTCCAAGTTTTAATTTTGGATCTCAGTATAGCCATATTGATATGCTACTTTAAACACTATTGTTCAACTTTGTCTCTCTTTCACCATTGTTTCCTTCTATATTTCTCCTTCCATTCCTCTAACCATAGTTTCTATACCTTTCTGTCCTTCTGTGACACCACCTGAGAGTTTAATATTACCTCTCTTTATTTCCTAAACAACCCCCATAGAACAATGTACATATTTATAACTCCTCTGTCGCTTGTCCCTCTCTAACATAGATGACAAGCAGGCAGGGTATTTCGTTTAGATGCTTTAATACATAGAAACACATCAGGATGGATAACAGCATCATAAAATATAAACAAACTGGTTAACAGACAGACCTTACATACATATATGCTTACATCTCAACAGCTTACTACAAAATGGCAGTCAGACTTGCACATGCTCAGTATTTATACACTTGTAGCCCTACGATAGCTTCTTAAAGATACATGCACACATATTGATTTATATCCTCCTTCTTAAAAATATTGCCCTTTATAAAAATAATATTAGAGTTAGATATGCATTACTATAGACATTAGAAACAAAACACAATGTTCATGTCCAAGTTGCCGTGTATCTACTACATGGTTTGGAGATACGACCAAATCTCATAACATAACAATCTGGACTGAATTTAGCAACAGGGACAGTCTTCAGTGAACAACTCGTGTCAGGAGCTTCAGGATTTGTCACAGGAATGGGTATATTCTCTGGAACTTCCTCAGGAATTGGAACACTGGACAGTTCACTATGAGATAAAGAGTCTTTCTCACAAGCTATGTGCTATGGCGTAGGCTCGGACACCGGTCTCAAATGTTTCTGATTCCGCCTAAACTCTGCTTCTTGTTATTCCACAATGTATGATCTTGGCTCTGGGCAAATATTCTTCATGACACCAATCCTGTCATAACCTTTGGACATTTGCATCCTTACCACTTCTCCTTCTCATAATGGATTGAGAGGTTTGCTAGTTTTATCATGGTAGGACTTCTAGGTAAGGCGTTTTTTCAACAGATTGGCTTTCACTGACCTGTTGTTCTTGACACATGGAACCAACAACTGAGTGCTGATTGGTAATGTGGTACTGGTTTGTCTCGACTGAAGTCTCTGAGCAGGTGAACCAAGATGTTTATTATGAGGAACATTTCTGAGATTCAAGAGATTCAAGAAAACATCACTATTATCTCATTTTGGCTTCTCTATTAATGATTTTGCACTTTGAGCTGCATGTTCTGTCAAACCATTTAACTGCAGGTACTCAGGGCTACTCATGACATGAGTAAAGCCCCATTCTTTGGCAAATATTTTGAACTGTTGGCTTGTAAACTGCGTGTCATTGTCAGAAATAACTTTGTGCAGGCTACCATGCACTGCAAAATGGTGCTTCATCTTAGCAATGACAGTACAGGATGCTAGATTAGAAGGTAGGTCAATCTCAAACAAATTAAAGTAAGAGTCTACTCACACCAAATAATGTTGACCATGCCACTCGAAAATGTCAGTGGCTACTTTTGACCAATGTAGCTCAGGAATCTGGTTTAGCTGAAATGGTTCTTTCTGCTGATGTGGCTTTGTACTATTACACACCAAACAAGATGAAAGTGCTCTCTCAATGTCTAATGACATAGAAGGCCAAAATACTAGTCCTCTCACCCTTCCTTTGGTAGAGTCAGTTCCTGGGTGACCACAGTGCAAGATAGTAATGTACATTTGTTGCAAGGACCTTGGAGCAATTACTTTTGGACCTTTCGTAATGATACTATTGTCAGAGAAAATCTCATCTCTGTATGGAAAATAAAGTTGCACTTTTTGAGGTAAACTAGATTGCTTTGACAGCCATCCTTGATTGATAAGGTGGTTGAGCCTTTGTAAAACTGGATCTGTGGCTGTGTTATCTCTCAACTCATCAAGACAAGACATGTGGAAGAAAGATTTCTCACTTCCATGACTTCAAAATCTAATTTTCATGCTGTTCTGTGGTGTTTTCCGGTGATCTGGACATGTATCATCAAGATAAAGAAGTTTGCCTTCCTTGTAGACAAGATTGAAATTATACTTTTGCAATCTCAACATCATAATTTGCAGTCTGGCTGGAGCTGAATGCATAGGCGTTCTCAAGATGGTGACTAGGGGTCGGTGGCCTGTTTCGATCTGGATCGGTCTACCATAAATATAATCATGGCACTTCAACATGCAAACACAATTGCCAAAAGCTCCTTCTCGATCTGGACATACTGCATTTCGGTTTGGGTAAGAGTTCTTGACCCATAGGCAACAGGTTAATTCTCTTGTAGAATGACTGCACCAAGACCAAATTTCAAAGTATCACATGAAAGAGTAACTGGTTTGTGAACATCATAGTATCTGAGAGTTGCTGGACTAGCAATTCTCTGTTTCAGGACATCAAACGCTCTTTGGTGTTGCTCTAAAACCATGATACATCTGTACGTGTCAGCTCTCTGAGTGGTGTTGATATTTGACTCAAGTCTGGAATGAACTTGCCTAGGTAGTTAATCATGCCAAAAAACATTGCAGGGCTTGCACATTGTCTAGAGCTGGCATCTCGAGAATGGCTGTTTGATTTGAAGGGTCTGGTCGTAGCCCTGAACTAGTAAATAAAGGACCGACATAAGTAACCTCTTGTAGCCTGAATTTGCACTTCTCTGGATTGAGCCTAAGATTCACTTGGCGTGCCCTTTCTAGAACTTTTCTGAGGTTTCTGTCATGCTCAGCCTCACCATGACCTCCTACTAGTATGTCGTCTAATATAACAGCACAAGGATACCCAGAAAAAAGTTGCTCCATTGCACGTTGAAGGACTTCACTTGCAGAATTTATCCCAAATGACATTCTCAAAAATCTGTACCTTCTAAATGGAGTACTGAGAGTAGTGAGCAATGAGGATTTCTTGTTAAGATGAATTTGTCAAAATGAACTCTTTGCATCTAAGACAATGACATTTGGGATCAAGGCTGCGACCTCTTCAACTGTGCACATTGGATGATCAGGTCCTTTTAGTGCTTTGCTCAAATCTTGTGGATTAGTATATATTCTGATATCATCTGAGCTTTTCCTATGAGCTACCACTATGGAAGATACCCATTCTGTTGGAGTAGATGAACCAACTGGACAAATCACACATTGTCGCACCACTTTATCTAACTCGGCTTTGACTCTGACCTGCATAGCTATTGGAACTTTTTGTGCTGGCCTGATAACTGGACTGACATCTGTGTCTAACTTCTTGGAGTACATAACTGAAAGCTTCCAGAGTTTGTCTTCGAAAAGATCAGCATAGGTAGAAAAAATACACTGGGAAAAAGTAGAATGGTGGTCTTTCAAGCTAACTTGATGGACTTCCTTATTAAATAAAAGCAGTCCCATTTTCATACTGTCTCTGGACACTAATTATGACTGGACGTGCCTCTTGACCACATAAAATAACAAGTCGTAGCTTCTTCCAGCAGAGTAATGTGAAAGCACTACTGAACCTTCAATTTGAATTTCGTCACCACCACAAGCAACAAGCTTCACATTCCTTGCCAAATCAAGGCTTTCACCATGACACACTCTAGCAAATGTTTTTGCTGACATAACATTGCACTTGGAACCGGTGTCAACTTTTGGGTTTTCCATTTATCCGAACAGTACAAAATACTTCATTCTTCACCCTTAAATCTACTGCACTGACTGTTTCATGAAGCACTGACACACCATCAACATAAAAAGTAGGGCTGCAGCTTTCCAATTGATCAACTCATTTCTTAAAATGTTCCCTCTTAATAAAAGAATGTGGGCCTCTTGATTTACAAAACCTTTTGAAATTATTCCTTTTATTGCATTTGTGGCACTGCTGATCAAAAGCCACAAATGCAATAAATGGAATAATTTCAAAAGATTCGTGACTTCCACCACAATTACGACAGCTGGGAATGAAAATCGGTTGGGGCCCATGCTTTGAGTTTGCTGACTTATTTTTATGCTTTACTGAGACTGTGCAAACTCCGGAATTTGCTGGAAAGCTCTGGGGTTTACCAGTGAGTGCTGCAAAGGCTACAGTTGCTGTCATGTGCTTGGGCCTATTTCTTTTAACTACATGCTGCATGCTATCAACATGAGCTTTGTCACTGTGCCTTTTAGAGCTGTTCTCATTTGTAAGCATATTTGTGTCCTTTTCTGTGAGCTCGTGTACCTGACAAATCTCAATGGCCTTATACAGAGTTAAACCACTGTCACGAAGCAAACTCTTTCTCACAGCATCATCTTTTAATACCACACACAAGTTTGTCCTTTATCAACTCATCCCTTAAATCACCAAATCTGCATGTTTTAGCTTTATTTCTCAAGTTGGTTATACATGACCTTAACATGTACTTTCTGACCTGCACCTCTCTACCTCTTCTATAACATGGTTCACTAGTTATTTATCTAATAGACTACAATCTATACACTGGCAAACTGTCACCTCCCCATTTCTGCCAGTCTACACCGGTGTTCCCCAAGGCTCCATTTTGGGTCCCCTCCTGTTTAATATCTTCACTAATAACTTAAACTCTGCTGCTAACCTCTCAATACTCTTACAATATGCTGATGATTCCACCCTTAGCACCACTGCCCACAGTATCCCTGACCTCCTTTCTCTTACCCAAAACACTTTCTCTTCTATTGAAACCTGGCTCACCGATAATCAACTAATCTTAAATCCCAAAAAAACTAAACTTCTTCTTTTTCTTCCTAAAACACTAACTCAATATAAATCCTCTTTCTCCATCACCTCCCTTAACAATACCATCATCAGACCAGAACCACATTCTAAATTACTAGGTGTCACCATAGATGCTGAACTAAAATTCGATGTACAGATCAATTAATGCATAAAGAAAACCCACCAAAAACTTGGACTTCTGTACTGTAATTTTAAATTTCTTCCTCCCTCCTCCAAACCTTCCCTAGCTATATCTCTCCTTTTACCTTCTTTTCTGTATGCTGCTCCTGTCTTTACTAACCTCCAGTCTTCTCTTCTCAGCAAACTAAAGAACACCTACAACAAAATAACTAAGTTTGCGTCCAGTCTTCCATATAAATCCCACCATTGCCTTGCCCTTAAGTCTTTGCAATGGCGTGAACTCCCCATACAACTGCTCCTTCCTCAACTGCATATAACACACTCTGTTCTTTATAACCCTACTGCCTGTCCCTCTATCTCTAATACTGTAGCACTATACAACCCCCAACGTCAGCTTCGTACATCTGACAAACATCTTCTGGACATGTACAAACCCATATAGGGAAGTCACTATACAAATACTCAATAGCCCACTTCTGGAATTCCCTCCCACATAATAAAGAAACATCTCTCATCTCTCCCAGTTCAAACATGAACTTAAACACTATCTCCTAAACACCTGGTCCTGCCCCTGTCAAGCCACAACTTGATTCTAGCTACCCCTTCCTAAATCTACTCTCTTCTCACATATCATTCTCTTTCATTTCCAGCTCCCCCTCCATATTGCTCATGCTACAAAACACAAACACCCCACTTCCTCTGAATACAACCTTACATCTAGACTAACTCACTGCTACTGTATATTGCAGACTGAATCCTGTACATAACTGTTAATTCGATTATTTCACTTTGCTGTATAATTCTCTTGCTATATGCCATCTCTGATAAAAATGTTTGTCTTGAATGACTGTAATTGTAACTGGAGCTTTTCTCCTTGGGTCTCCACTGAAAATGGGCCTTTGGCTCAGCTGCACCAACCTGGTTAACAAATGACAATAAATAAATAAATGCTGCAAACGTTTCACCAGGCTTTTGATCCATTGTGTAAAATAAGTGCCTTTCCTATGTAACATTTGATTGGGGGTTACACATTTCTCTAAATTTATGTTTTAAGCACTCAGGGTCCTCCCTTGACTCAGCTGGTACAAGAATATGACCCCCCCCCCCGTACAGATAGCAAATGCATACACAAATGAAGTTCCCTTTCAATGGCTTCTGACCCAGCTAGATTAAGCAGAATAAATGCCTTTGTATGGTCATCTTTACCAGAAAATGCAGCCTGTATGAAAATGTCATACGTTTGCTCAAACACTCTCCAGTTCTCAGCAATATTACTGTCAAGCGCAAGTGCACTGGGTTTTTGAAGTCCATCCGCCATGCCCACAAAGTATTTACAAATACACTGAAAATATGGCCCTTGTAATTATGTATGAACAAATTGTTCTGTGAGCTTGTAATAACATTCAAATGCATAATAAAGTCTTCGAAATGCTGTACTTTGCGAAATGTGCTCTGAAATGGCTGTATTCTGAGAAATAACTTTACTGTAATACTACACAAACTTGTTTCCCTGATTTTATTTATTTTATGTAATTCTGGCTTTATTTCAAACATTTTCCATAGTAATTTGAATATTTTATCAATATCGGACATACCGGTTTATGAGAATATCATTTAGAGCATTCTGTATGCCTCGTTTCATATTTTGTGAATAATAAATAGTGCTGAGCAAGTTTTAATACCTGAAATTTGTTTCTGACCTGTTTTGCAAAGTATATGTATTGTAGAGATGATTCACTCCTGTATATTCCTCCAGTTTCAACAGAGTGCCTCTCGATCTCAAACTGAAGAATTTGGATTCCATCCTGGCTTCAAGTCATTTAGACATGCCACGTCTGACACTATGTCGCTCATCCCTCTGTAACATAGATGCCAAGCAGGCAGGGTATTTTGTTTAGATGCTTTAATACATAGAAACACATCAGGATGGATAGCAGCATCATAAAATACAAATGAGCTGGCTTACATACATACATGCTTGCATCTCAACAGCTTACTACAAAATGACAGCCAGACTTGCACATGCTCAGTATTTATACACTTGTGCAAACTCTTGGATAGCAGATACATGCACACATATTGATCTACATCCTCCTTCCTCCCACAAAGTTTCAGTCACTCTGCAAGCAAACCGTTGCCCTGACCTTCACACGTTCCATAACTATCGTGGCACTTTCACTAGTAGGGTCCTTTCCTTGACCCCCTGTGGAAAAACTTCTTATGTTTGAATTCAAGCATTACTTATGTTATGGCTTCAGATCTACAGGTTCAAGGAAATAGTGATCTTTCCCAAAAAATCAGTATAAATACTGCTGGCAACATCTTCATATATCAAGGCTTATGACAAACAGCTTGCTTTAATGGCTAGAAGCACCACTAATAGTTATATAGAGTTATAATCCCACTTATGGGACCTGCCAGGACTACTGTTGATGCAGTATCATTGTATTAAGCATGCAACCAAAATAAACATTGCATGTGCTAAAGTGATTGCCAGTAACTATCAGTTAGTACCAACACTGTAAGACTGAAAGCATAGATAAGTAAAGCCCAGATGCTGTTTATGTGTGATCTACTCCATCAATTGGCATTTTTCTGATTGTCTTTATGCTTGGTCATCATGTTCAAAGGTCAGTTACTAGGTGCTTTCAAGCATTAGTTTTTGAGAGGAGTGCACACTTCTGCTAAATAATTTGTCTTCATATCTCTACAGCTTAGAGAACAAGGGAGCATCTCCTATTCCTACCACACAGAATCAACTTAAATTGCACCAAACTACCACATGAAGCCATTTTTCAGTATAAACCTATCTTATGAAGTTAAATACATAACAGGAGCCTAGCTGCATTAAATTAAAAAAAACATGCACTTTCCCACAAGGAACTGATTTAAACAGTATGGTGTAATATCAGTTTCATGCTGTTAATGTCCATGGATATTCATATCTAGGAAGGGAAATTGGTGAGCATAAGCATTAAATTCTGCACAATGCAGAGAATTTTTAAGTCTAGTTACTGCACTACACCATCTGTGAATAAGGTGATTCTGAGGCATTCTATTACAGATAGTACTTATGTGGAATGCCTGAGGTGTGGTGTGTATCAAGAAACATATTGTACTGTAAGTTTAGGGAACAAGTTTTTCCTTCTGGGCAATGATTACTTAGAGTTAATTGTTATCATTTTATTATTTAAAGTTTTAATTTAAGGCTGAATGGTAAGGTATGTTTTTGTTTTGTTAGTTGTGGCAGTGATGCCTAAACAATGGGAAGGTGGATGCTGGTGCAGGAGAGTTACCTTTTACCCCAACATTTTGAAAAAAAAGTAGTGTGTGAATAAGTATGTTTTAAATATTTTGATCAAGTTTCAGTTGCTGAAGGCAAAGTTTCATTTGAAGGCACTGGTTTAGTCAGAGATGAATGAAATCCTAGAGATCCAGTGACTATAACTCTGATCTGTCATGGTAGAGTATAAAGCTTATATGGATATTGCAGAATTTGGCAATTACTGAAGAAGTTAGCACACGTTTACCAAATTTATTTATATTAACTGCTACCAGAGGTGGGATTCAAACCCCATACTTATTGTTTGGTCACATATTAAATATTCCCAGCAGAGGTACAGGAGTAAAAGCCCATAGCCCTGTCCAAGTTAACTTTTATGTGTTTTAAAAGTGCAGAGAGGATTATTTTTAGGATTTATTTTTAGTTTAGATAGAATTGAGAATAGTTTGATAATCACTTCATACCTCTCGACCTCTTAGAGCAAGAAATCTGGACAAAGCCACAAATAACGGGGGGATAAAGGCCCAAAAACAGGGACACATAAAATATTGCTCTAAGAAAATTAGAACGTTGATAAAATGACAGGCTTTACATTAGCATGAAATTTCTGAAGGGCATGAAGTCTGAAACTCAAATGTCTGCCATTATTTTCTGACTTCAGTCCTCAATTATTTGCTGGTGATTTGTCAGAAAAATACAATTTTATGAGTAGACCACAAATATGAGGGGAAAATCTGGACATTCTGCAACAATCTGGAGAGGTGAGAGGTATGAATCATTTTCCTTTTGGCTGGTTGCATGTGTGTGTGTGTGTGTGTGTGTGTGTGTGTGTGTGTGTGTGTGTGTGTGTGTGTGTGTGTGTGTGTGTGTGTGTGTGTTACTTTAACTTATTTCATTCTACTAAGAATTATTTTCATTTCAAGTAGGTTGATTTAGGTAGCTAATATTTTGGGGAATTGTTTTATTTTATTCATTTTCTTTTAGTTACATTTAATTTAATTTAAAAGTATATAATAATGTGAGGATTGTTTTAGGTGGATGATTTAGAAGATGTGTGTTTTGTAATACTGTAATTCAGACAGAATTTGGGACAAAAAAAGATGGTGTTTGGGCTGCATTATTATTTTATTCCACCAGATGGCAATATTGTATTGCAGGATATTCATAATACTTGTTAACTTATTTATTGCCTTTTGTTTGCCAGGATTGACTGACTGGGTACTTAGGCCAATTTTCAGCAGAGGACCTGGGAGAAAACTCCATTAGAGTTACAAAAAATTACAAAGAATTTACAGAGAAAAAAGAATCAGTTTCTTAACAGTAGAAATTGGGTTTTAGAATTATCCAGTGAGTAATACAATCAAGACAGAGGTTAATACAATTTGATTTCTGTAAGAGTGTTTTTCAATAATAAACAAGTTGCATTTACATATGCAGCAATGTACAAATTTCATTTACAAAGGAGGAATGAAAAGCAATATACAGTTATAAATACAGATAGGATTTATTTACATTTACATGACAAGTTAGGAGAGTTGGGAAGTTTGGGGTTGGTGATAGTCTACAATTCTGAAAGACAGAGAGAGAAAGTCAGGGTGTGAATAAGAGCAGTGCCAGGAGGAGTCTAAGTGCTGTTTTAAGTTGTGCTTAAAGATTTATGCACAGCTGTCCTGTTTTAGTGGGACAGACAGGGTATTCCACTGTCTGGTGACATAGGATGAGTATACCAAGTTTCCAGCTGTATTACGGGATTTGGAAGGTATTAGTAGGCTCCGTTCACCTGAGCAAAGGCAACGTGGTGGGGAGCAGTGCTTGAGAATGTTTTGTAAAGAAGGGCATGCATGTGTGGTTTGTGTATTATTTTATGGGAAATTTGAAGTGAGTAAATGTAAGGCAATTAGGCAGTTCTAGCCAGCTGAGCTTCTTTAGTGCTAAGCAGTGGTGCAGACAGTAGGATGCATTAGCTACAAACATGGTTATTTTGTTAAAGCGGGTCTCTAATTTATTTATTAGGGTGGCTTGAATGTTGGTTAATATGGGTGATATAGAGAGATGGAAGGGGAAAAGTTAGGGCAATGGTAAGGATTTTCTTGATAAATCTGTAAGGTAGGGTTTGTTCCAGTAGCGGATGCTCAGATTTTGAAGAGTTTTTTGATGACCTGGGTGATATGCATGTCAAATTTTAGGATGTGATGTCAATCTCACCTTTATTCTCACTTGTGGGTCAGATACAATCCATCGGATCAGTTTTGGCCTTTTACAAAAGCTCAAGGCCTTCAGCAAAGCTCGTGGGCATTCTACCTTGCCCATAATGCAGTTCCCTAACTCCCTCAGATCTCGTTTGCTGTACAGCAAAACTCATGGTTCTCTCAGGAAGCTCTGGGCTAAGTGAGAATTTATTATTTATTTTTACTACTTTCTCTTAAAAATGTTTCTATTGAATACAGTTTAGCAATGTTCTTACCCTTTTGACATCTGTTTTAGTTAGAGGATGTTTTTCCGAGAGTGTGTGTTGTTCTGCTTTCATTCTTTCCCCTCCCTACGTCCAGTTAAGTTAGAAGACATTTTGTTGTTTGAGAGTTTTTCTCTTCTTCTGTCCCTTCAATGCCTGTTTAAATTAGAGGACATTCTTTTCTTTAGTTTTAAAAAAACTGTTTTCCCTTAGCTGCTTTCATGTCCGTTTAAGTTAGAAGATGTTATTTGGTGTGTGTGTTACTTCCTTTATCTTACTTTTGCTGTAGCTAGTAAAAATTTTTCTAATTTTCAAATTATGTCTCAAAAACCAGAAGGTAAATCTTTAGGGTTTAAGAAATGTGAACAGTTTGGGAAGAACATACCCCTAAGTGATACATACACTTTATGTGTATATTGCTTGGGGTCCTTACACCTACAAGAGTCATTCTCCATTTGTCATGGATTTAATCAAAGGGCTCTTATGGAGCGTAAAAATAATCTCATTTTAAAAGGATTACTGAAACCTCCTTTTTTTGAGGCTATTTCTCCAGAGTCCGCAGTGTCTTCTAAGTCTTCCAAATCTGACAAGTCACAGAAATGACAGTCTTATACTCCAAAGTCTTCTTTGGAGCCAAAAGAAAAAGTTCCTAAGTTGTCTGCCCCTACAGATTCCTTGCAGTAGCCAGTTAAGATCGCATCTGAGAGGTCTTCAGAGCAACGCAAGCCTTCGGCTCCGACCTCTTCAACTCCTAAAGAATTTACATATCGTAGCCATTCTCCATCATTGGAACCGATACCTTCTCGGCTCCCATCTCCTTTCTTGACGAAGTCCAGTTTTCCTACTTTATCTACCCGGTCAACCAGGAGTTTGTCTGATGATGACATGGATAGGGTAGTGCAGTGGCTTTTGAAGACACTGGCCTTGGCCAAATTGTTACCAGATCTGAGCCCAAAGGCATCAGATCCAATAAAGTTCTCCCCATCAGTGCCTACTCCTCCTCAGATCCATTTCTCGTTTTGGAGCCGGAAGATTCATATGTCCAACTGGTGTCTGTCTCACATCCTAGACCCATTGGTTTCTTGGACCCAATGTCTGCCCTGAGTGCTTCTACTCATTCAGAGAGGGAGACCTCTGTGAGCCAACTCTCACTGGTGGGCCCCAGGGAGTGGATTTGGATCTCATTGGATCTGACACTGCCTCACGGGGCTTCGGTGCAGGTGAGTTCAGATCGTAACACTGCCACAGGACTTCTGTCTGCTGCACCAGAGATTCCCTTGGCTCTGACAACTTTTTTGTCAGATCCAGGGTGTTCTTTAGATCAGGGACAGACTGCCTTCGCGGTTATGAGGAGGGTAGTGACTGCATCTTAGTCTCAGACACAGTCTACCCAGGATTTCCCTTCCAGTTCTGGCCCGGTGACTTTACCTTCTCATGTACCTCTTCCACAGGACCCTAGAGACCCTAGGCCTCAGGGCATCCTGCAAGAGACTCCCCACTTGTAGATCAATATGTATGTATATTTTTAAGAAGCTTTCTATGGGATTGTACAAGTGTATAAATACTGAGCACATGCGAGACTGACTGCCATTTTATAGAAAGCTGTTGAGATGTAAGCATGTATGTCTGTGTAGTCTGTCAGTTAATCAGTTTGTTTATATTTTATACTGTTGCTATCCATACTGATGTGTTTCTTTGTAATAAAGAATGTAAACAAACTAAAATACCAAAAACTAAAGAGGAAAAATGCCCAAAAAACAAAACTACAACCACCAACACAGAAGGGCACTTTGGAAGGACGACCACCACTCTTCACCCTTGAAAATGAACAACTGCTTTATTTATCCAGTGAAAAAAACAAATGTGACTTTTTTTCACTAGATAAAGCAGATGTCAACAAACTACCCCACCTGTTCATATTCAATGAGAAACAAAAGGAGCGACATGGTGTCAGAATGGGATCCAGAAATCCAGATTCCGGACCAAGAGGGCACTCGGTTAAAGGTGGAGGAATATAGAGGAATGGATCATCCCCACTGCACATTTAATTTAAAAAAAAAACATGTCAGAAACATATTTCATGTATCAAAGCTTACTTAAATGATTTCTGATTCGCAAAATACAAAACAAAGCACTCAGAATGCTCTAAACAAATTTCTAAGTAAACGAAATGTCCAAAACTGCGACATATTGAGAAAATATTCAAATAACTATGGAAAATGTTTGATATAAAGTCGAAATAGCATAAGATGAAGGGTTTGACTACATTTTTTCAAAGTAGCTCATAGCATGTACTTTTTTCACATTTCTTAAAGCTATTCAAGATATCCGAAGTATACAAGGAGTCTGCATGTTTGTGCAGTATTACAGTACAGTTATTTTACAAAATATAGCCATTTCAAAGCATATTTCGCAAAGTACTGGATTTTGAAGTTTATTGTGCATTTATTTATTTTATTTATTTATTTTACATTTGTTGACCAGGCTAGTTTAGCTGGATATATATCCATTTTCAGTAGAGGCCCGGGGAGAAAAGCTCCACACAAATACAAACAAAAACAAAAACAAAAAAACAAAAAAAAACCAAAACAAAAACGTATACAAATAGAAAAATATCATTACAAGGTAAAAAAGGATTAAAAACCATATGATACAGTGTAACACTTCAGAAAGTTAACATATAACATAATCTTTCTTATAGAGGTGACTAGATGCACTCTAGTAAGAGATAAGTACAATAATTTACATCAGACTTGAGGGATTTAAGCAATACATTGAATAAAGTTTGATTTAGTGATAGTCTCAGTTACACGACTAATTATTAAATGTTAGGAAGAAGGTAGACAAGGAGAAAAACAGGGTATAGGTGTTGATTAGTCAGGTTTACTACAAGAACATAGCCAGTGACTTTGGAGGTAATTTCTGAGTTTTTGTTTGAAGAGTGGCAATGATGTAGTTAATGTTATATCACTAGGTAGCAGATTCCAGCTCCTTCCTGCTGTATTAGTAAATAGAGAGTCACCAGCTGTGTTATTAGACTTTGTTAAGCTGGCAATGAGTTTACTAGAAGAGCGAAGGGAGTTGAGATTATTATATGGGATTAAAAGTTTTGAGAGTATAGGGGTATAATTGGGTTGGTACAGTAATTTGTGGGCAATTGTGAGTTGGGGGATTAACAGATGGTTTTGAAATTCCAGCCAGTCTAGTTGTTTTAGGTTAGAACAGTGGTGAGTTCTAAAGGGATTTCCAGTAGCAAATCGGGCAATATTATTGTAGCAAGTTGCAAGTTTGTTAAGGTTAGTTTTCTTAAGGTTAGTAAAAACAGGTGAGGCATACAGAAGAGTTGAGATTAGATGGGAATGAGCGATCTTGGCTCTAGCTGATGTGGTTAAGAAAGACTTAATTCTATATAAGGATCCTATTTTTCTGTTGACTATTTTAATGGTGTTGTTAATATGTTGATCAAAAGAGAGATTATTGTCAATGGTTATTCCTAACAGTTTGGTAGTGGAGTCAGGTGAGATGACAGTGACATTATTTGAAGAGATTGTGAAGTCTAAGGGGGAGGACCTAGTAGTGGGAGTAAAGAGAATGAGTTTAGTTTTTTTGGCATTAAGTAGGAGGTAACATCTGGTAAACCACGTTTCTACTATGTTGAAGATGTTTTGAGTAAGGGAAGAAAGTTCAGTTGGAGAGGTAGCTGAGCAAATAAGGGTGGAGTCATCTGCATATTGAATGCAGGTTGCTTGAGGAATTGCCAAATAGAGATCATTAATGAATAAAGAGAAAAGAAGTGGTCCAAGAATGGAGCCCTGAGGGACACCAATGGTGACAGGTAACAAGGAAGAAATTTGATTTTCCCAGAGAACTGCCTATTGCCTATTGCTGAGATAAGATCTGAACCAATTCATGGCTAGGTTATCAAAGGAGAGAGATTCAAGAATGTTAATTAGGATGGAATATTATTGAATTAGGATTGAATATTATTACAAGTATTGGCTGTGTGTACAATTTCATACATAATTACAAGGGCCACTTTTTTTCAGTGTGCTTGGGCATACAATATTGGCATGGCAGACGGATTTTGGAAAGCAGGTCTACTTGTCTTTCACAATAATACTGCAGAGGATTGAAGAGTGTTTGACCAAGAGTACGATGTTTTCATACAAGCTGCATTTTCTGATAAAGATGACTGTACAAAGGCATTTATTCTGCTCAATTTAGCTGATTCAGAATCCATAGAAAGAGAGTGTTTATTTGTATATGCACCTGCTGTGTTTGCAGGGGAGGGGCAAAAACCATCATATAGTTGTACAGGCTGAGTCAAGGGAAAACCCCGAGTGTTTAAAATGCAAATTTAGAGAAATGTGTAACTCCCTAATGAATATTACAATGGAAAGGCACTTATTTTAAACTTTTGCAGTATATATATCTGACTTGAGAAATAAAGCTAAAACATGCAGATCTGCTGATTTAAGGGATGAGTTGATAAAAGACAGGCTTGTGTCTGGTATTAAAGATGATGCTGTGAATAAGATTTTGCTTCATGACAGTGATTTAACTTTGAATAAGGCCACTGAGATTTGTCAAATATATGAACTCACAGAAAAGCACACCAATATGCTTACAAATGAGAAATGCATGCTCCCAGTATCTTCTAGTGTTCATGTCAATCGTATGCACCATGTGGTTAAAAGAAACAGGCCCAGGCACATAACAACTGTAAGCCCTGCAACAGTCACTAGGAAACCCCATAGCTTTCTAGCAAATTCCAGAGTGTGCACAGTCTCAGTGAAACACAAGAGTGAGTCAGCAAACTCAAAGCATGTGCCCCTACCTAGTTTCATAGTCCACCGTAATAACTGTGGTGTAAATCATGAGCCCAAAAGAGAAAAGTAGCGAAGACAAGATTGTGGCACAGTAGGCAAAGATTAAATGTTCCAGACACTTGTTCACATACGATTAAGTGCGTTAGGGTCCCAATTCACTGCTGCAGACAAATAAATAGATCCAAACTATAGCAGTCACCTCCACAGAACAATAGCTTGTATAAAACATCAAACAGTCATCCAAGTGTTCAGTGGAGTAAATCAGATATAATTTATTGAAAAAATCCGGCTAGCGCTTTCAACTAGGTCTTCATCAGGCCGTTACAAAATTTCAAATGGGAATCACTTATATTTATAAAAAATGCAGTTCAAAACTGTATATGTCATATCCTGTTAAAAACATCAATGCATTAAAGTAAAATATCCCTGCATTGCTCTTTATATTCTAGATATAGTAGAACTCACTTACGTGGTTATTGTGAATACATATAATTCTTCTGCTTCATATCATATCATATCTATAGCAGCATTCATAGATGAATAAAAATATAAATATATATATGTATTTTTAAAAGCATGAAAGGTACATATAGAGTAGTGTGACAAATGATCAAATACTAGAGATATAATTTACATCACCCATTCATAAGCACATATAACCATGTATATGTAAATAAAAAACAAATAAATACTGTACTTAAAAACTGTACATAAAAATATTAGTAAAAAATCTTACACATATCTTAGAATAATAGAATAGTGTGACATATGATCAAATATTAGACATATAGTTGACATCACTTATTCTTAAGCACCTATAACCATGTGTATGTAAATAGAAAACAGATAAATACTGTACATAAAAATATTGGTAAAAAATCTTTCATATATCTTAAAGTAGTGTTTAGATTTCAGAGATATGTTCTCATGACAGTATAAAAGTATCCTCATCTGTACTTTCATCTAAGCTTTCTAGCTTTAAGTACTGGTTTTATAGATACCCTGTCATTTATACCAGGGCTGCGATCAGCCCTAAGTCTAATAGTCCATTTCACTTCTGTCTGTTCAGTTTGATTGAACATATCTCCTCTCCTAATTCCAGGCCTGTTTACATGGATAACTTGGAATACAAAACTATGTTCTGTAGATGTATTATGTACATGTTTCGAAAGGGCATTAGATGGACATGACACCCTAATTTTATAAATATGTTCTCTAATTCTCTCTTTTAGTTTCCGATCCGTCTTTCCCACATAAAATGCAGGGCAGGATCGGCATGTAGTTAAATACACCACATGTTCAGAGTCACAAGTAGCTGGTGCTGTAAATCTGAATTCCTGTTTTGTAACTGGGTGTATAAACATATTAGATTCTTTGATGTATTTACATTGATTACATTTATGACACTTCCTAGTAATATTTTTAATGTCAACTGGTATGGTCCCATCTACTCTATTCGGACCACATAGCATCCTATGAAGATTTAGCTTATTTTTATATGTAAACATTGGGACTTTACCTAACACCTTAGATATATCTGGATCTGTTAGAAGGACGTCCCAATATTTTCTATAAATATATTTAATGCTATTGGCATCTTGTGTATAATGTATGGGGATCCTCATACTACTATTCGTATTGACATTAGTTATTCCAAGACTTTCTGGGTTGTCACACTGTTCAGCAAAGTATGGATATGCCCTGCCCTCTCTTAGTGTACGTATTTCATTAAAACTAGTCTCAATTTCTTCCTCTGTATATGATCTATTCAAAAACTTAACCTTTAATCCTTCTATCTCTCTCAAAAATCCTACATGATTAGAGTTCAATCTAGATGCCCGCATTGCTTGTCTCTTCAAAATATTACTAAAGATGTGTCCTGGGTGCATACTGCTATGATGGAGCAAACTATTTCTGTAGCAGTTTTTTCTATACACCCCTGTGTTCAAATTACCATCAGGTAATTTTTCTATATATTCATCCAAGTATGGTATAACTTCTTTCGACTGAACCATGGAGAATTTTAAATAGTTGGTCTCCTTATTCATTTTTATGTATAGTTCATTGAGCTTCTCCTCATTTCCCTTCCAAATTAGGAAGAGGTCATCAACGAAACGAGTGTAGCATAGTGCATTATTGCAGAATTCAACCATCTGGAAAAGGGAAATATCCTCCCAATCAGCCATAATTAAGTTGGCGTAGCTACTGGCACAAGAGGTGCCCATAGCTACGCCATCCTTTTGTATGTAAATCTGACCATCAAAAGTAAAGATATTATTTGTGAGTACAATCTCCATGAGTTCACATACTACCCCAATTCTGCCAGTGGAAAAAACACCGTCCTTCACCAACCTCCTTTTCAACCTTAATAACCCATCCTGGTTTGGGATCACTGTGAAAAGGGAGTGTACATCAAATGTCACCAGTATTCTATCCTGCCCCTCCTGTCCATCATGCAGTATGGATGTTTGTTCATATAATTTAATCAGAAATTGTTTGGTGTCTTTTAGTACATGTTCATATTTATCTACTATTGGTCTTAGTAGGGATTCCAAATACAAAGATATGGGCTCGGTTATCCACCCTTTCCCAGCAACAATGGGCCTCATTGGTGGGAGTGTCCCATTTTTGTGTATCTAGGGAATTCCTTGTATAATTGGTATTGTAGGATGGTCAGTCAAGAGGTATTTGAACAATTCTTGATTAATTTTGCCTTCATCCAACATATTATTTAGTTTGTTGGCCACATCAGCTATTATTTTATTTACTTTATTAATACTGATTCTCTGATAAAAATTAGAATCACTAAGCATCATGGACATTTGATATTTATAGAAGTCCATGTCCATTACCACAATAGGGCCTCCCTTGTCTGCTGGTCTTATCATGATAGTTTTGTCATGTTTTAGATTTATACGGGCTTTCCTTTGGGCTGGTTTTAAATTGCCAACCCATCTCTTGTTTTTATTTGCATTCGTATTCTCATATAGATCTTGCTCGACCAACTGCGAATAGGCTTCAATTAGTGGATGATTGCTGGGAACATATGTACTTGGTTTCCTAAATGGATGGGGTATATCTATCGTGTTGTGGAAGTCAACCTTAATCTGTAAATCACGAATAAATAATTTAAGGTCAATTACATTGTCAGTAATATCACTTCTAGTAGAGGGGATAAATGTTAAGCCTTTTTCTAATACATTCTGTTCATCTTCAGTTAATGTTTTCATAGATATATTCCAGACTAGGGATTCTTGTTCCCTTGCCAAATCTTCTTTAATGTAGGTCCAGCTTGTGTTTGCTCTGCTGGCCTCTTCCTCTGTCTCCCCCTGCTTATAGATCGTCCCCTCACTCCTCCTCCCCCTCTCCATTGATTGGCAATGGGGAAAGGGGCAGGTCTACTGCCACCTTCATTTAAAACATATTTAGTGGCTGTACCAGTTATTCCAGGACTCCTAATGTTCCCTTCTCTTATATTATCATTAATTGTTTCTACATGTTCACAAATGTCTATTCGTGTATTGGCTTCTTCAAATATTGATATGTTATGAATGTTGTTGACAGGGGATGCACAGGCATCGCTTATACCATCATGGTGCACTATAGCTGTCGTTACTAAAGTTTTATTCTTACCTACTACTTGAGTATCTTTTTCCTTAACTCCAGGGTTATTCCCATTTTGGGTTAATGCATTGAAGCATTTCTCTTTTCCCGATTTCATTGGTTCATTATTTGTTCTCACTATTTGTTTATTTTGCAATTGGTTGTTATCCTGGGTATTCCTCCACCCTGTGGCTGAGGTCTCCACCTTAGGCCAGGTGAAGACATTCCCCCTTGCAAAATCGTCAGTATCCCTTTTGATCTTATCCCTTTTCTGCTGTAATAGCTTCTTTTCAAAAAGAAAGACATTATCTAACACTTTGTCAATACGGGTATCTACAACATGTTTAGGATACATGTTACATAAACTCAACTGTTGTTTCTGAATTTTTTCTCTTAAGGAAGTCTATTGGTAGGAAATACCTATTCAGTAGTTCCATATACTTGACGCTAGTTTCTAGATTTATTTGCTGCCACATATATAATAAATCTGTGTATAAAGTACCTGTTGTAGGCATTTTTAGGACTCTCAAGCCCCTAGGAACAATCTTTCGTATTATACATGCTTTGAAGTGTTGTCTCTGAAGCTGGAGATGCTTCAGTCTCAGGAAATCACTCTCCATTTCTTGTATTAAGGTATCCAGTCCTTCGTAGTCCTTGTATGCCCCTCCACTCTCATCAGTTCCTCTCGAGAAATATAAATATAAATATAAGTGTTTCCCATTTGAAATTTTGTAACGGCCTGATGAAGACCTAGTTGAAAGCGCTAGCCGGATTTTTTCAATAAATTATATCTGATTTACTCCGCTGAACGCTTGGATGACTGTTTGATGTTTTATACAAGCTATTGTTCTGTGGAGGTGACTGCTATAGTTTGGATCTATTTATTTGTCTGCAGCAGTGAATTGGGACCCTAACGCACTTAATCGTATGTGAACAAGTGTCTGGAACATTTAATCTTTGCTTACTGTGCCACAATCTTGTCTTCGCTACATTTAAATTTATTTATTTTGTGGGCGCAAGAGTATATAGTGAGCGCTACCTTGTCTCTACAAAAGAGAAAAGTGCTTAGCTTTTGGTCAGCAATGCCACAAATGCAATAAGTGGAATCATTTCTAAAGGTTTTGTAAATCATATAAGTTGCATTATTTTATTAAAAAGAGCATTCAAAGAGACAAATTGATCAGTTAGAAAGCTGTGACCCTACTTTTTATGTTGATGGTGTGTCTGTGCTTATTGAAACAGTCAATGCAGTAAATTATGGACAAAGAATGAAGTATTTTGTACTGTTCAGATAAATGGAAAACCCACAGAGCTCAAACTTGACACAGGTTCCCTGTGCAATGTTATGTCTACAGAAACATTTGCTAGAGTATGTGCTGGTGAGAAGCTTGATTTGGCAAATTGTGCAAAGCTTGTTGCTTATGGCGGTGAAGAAATTCAAACAGAAGTTTCAATAGTACTTTCATATTACTTCGCTGGGAACAGCTATGACTTGCAATTTTATGTGGTCAGAAGGCACGTACAATCATTATTAGGCCTCAGAGACAGTTTGATAATGTGACTACTTCCATTTAATAAGGAAGTCCATAATGTTAGCTTGAAAGACCACTGGTCTAATTTTGTCCAGTCTATTTTTTCTACCTATGATGATCTTTTCAAAGACAAACTAGGCAAACTACCAGTTGTGTAATCAATGAAGTTAGACTCTGAAGTCAGTCCAGTTGTCAGACTAGCCCAAACAGTTCCAGTACATATGCAGAACAGAGTCAAAACTGAGCTAGATAAAATGGTGCAACAAGGTGTAATTTGTCCAGTAGAAGAACCGATTGAATGGGTATTGTCGCTCATCCAGTCGGGATGAAATAGGCGAGCCTCATGGGTTCTGTTCAAGCAGCTTTATTATGTACAAACACATCAGGAATGAGGCTTAATAACTTTAACTTAGATAAACTTATAAACAGACTAGCTATTACACTCATACATGCTCACTCTCTGGCTGCTCTCTCAAAATGGCACTGAAGCTAGCACGTGCTTGCTATTTATATGCAGGCTTAGTCCTTGGAAATGTTTCGTAAAGGTACAACACAGCTCTCTATTCTACAATTCTCCCTCTTTGATAAATGAGTCGTGCAGTATTGATGACATTAAATGACATGCAATTGATACAAATGATTCTTTGACATGCAATTATACAGAAGTAGATACATATATACAACTACATCCAGGTTGCTATGTATTTCACACTAGGTCTTGAAATACAACCAAATCATGTGACATAGAAATTAGAGTTAGGTTTAGCAAATTAGATTGTCTCTGCTAAATGTACAACCTTAGGTACATCAAGAACATCATCAGAAACAGAAATAAGAGTCAAGACACGTTGCACAACAGGAACATTGCCTGGATTGCTCTGAGATCTAGAGTCTGTATCACAGGAATAATGCTGTGATAAGGGTTCTGATACAGGCAGTAGATGTCTGCGATTTTTCCTGCACTCCACACCCTTAGATTTCACAAAATAGGATCTTGGCTTGGCACATATACTTGTTACCTGACCAATCTGGTCAAAACCTTTCACCGTTTGTATCCTCACTGTCTCTTCTTCTTTCAATGGATGAAGAAATTTGCTCGATTTATCATAATTGGACTTCTGGAAAGAACACTTTCTGAATAGTTGAGCTCTAATTGTTCTGTTGTTCTTAGCTTTAGGCCTCAACAAACTGAAACTAATAGGCAATGTTGTTGTGGTTTGCCTAGATAGAAGTCTCTGAGCAGGTGAGCCAAGTATATCATCACAGGGTATGTTTCTGAGATTGAGTACATTCAAAAAGACATCAGTATTATCATGCTTTGACTTCTATAATAATTGCTTTGCACTCTGTACTGCATGTTCAGCTAGTCCATTTGACTGTGGATACTCTGGACTACTAGTAACATGTACAAAGTCCCATTCTTTTGCAAATCTCTGATACAACTGACTGGTAAATTGGGTACCATTATCAGAAATAACTTTGTGTGGACTACCATAGACTAAGAAATGACATCTCAACTTGGTGATGACAGTAGTGGATGTTAGATTAGGTAGTGAATCAATCTCAAATCAGTTCAAATAAGAGTCTACCAATTCTAAGTAATGCTGATTGTTCCACTTGAATATGTCAGTGGCTACTTTTGACCAAGGTAGTTCAAAAATGTACTTAGCTGTAATGGTTCTTTTTGCAAATGTGGTTTAGTACTATTGCATACTGAACAAGAAGAAAGTACTTTATCAATGTCTTTTACTAGAGAAGGTCAAAATACTAGTCCTTTCGCCCTTCTTTTGATAGATTCAGAACCTGGGTGACCACGATGCAAAATCTGGATATAGTCGTGTTGTAAGGAAGCAGGAACAACAATTTTAAGACCTTTGAAAATAATGCCATCTTCCATCAACATCTCATCTCTGTAAGGAAATAGGTTTGCATGTCAGGTGGGACACTAGTTTGCTTTGACAGCCACCCAACATTAATGTAATAGTTGAGCTTTTGCAAAATTGGATCAATCTTTGTGTGATCTCTCAGCTCATCAAGTCTTGTGGTAGAAAAGTTATGCACTTCCATGATATCAAAGTCAAAATTCTCTGCATGAAGCTTTTCCATTGTATTTCTGGGTGATCTGGATAAGGTATTAGCCAGATAAATTTGTTTGCTTTTGTATAGACCATTTTGAAGTTGTACTCTCCCAATTTGTGCATCATTCTTTGCAATCTCACAGGAGCTGAATGCATATGCTTCTTTAAAAGAGTGATTAAAGGTTGGTGATCATTTTCAATCTGAATAGCTTGACCATAGCTATAATCATGAAACTTTGAACATGCAAATACTATAGTCAAAAGTTCTTTCTCAATTTAAGAATATTGCATTTCAGTTTGGGTAAGAGTTCTAGATGCATAGGCTGAGTCTACCTTCTTGAAGAATAACTGCACCAAGACCAAATTTTGCAACATCACAGGAAAGAGTTACTGGTTTATTGACACCGTGGTATCTTAATGTAGGTGGGGTGGCAATTTTCCACCTGAGGTCTTCAAATGCTGTCTGGTACTGTTTCAACCAAGACCATGTAACATTTTTATGCATCAGCTCTCACAAAGGTGCTGTCAACTCACTGAAGTCTGGTATAAACTTGCTTAAATAGTTAACCATACCAAGAAAACATTGTAGAGCTTGAACATTATCTGGTGCTGGCATCTCAAGAATGGCTACTTGTTTGGATGAGTCTGGTCACAAGCCAGTACTAATAAATAAATGACCTACATATGTAACTTCTGGTAGACTGAATTTGCACTTCAGAGAATTAAGCTTTAAGTTAATTTCACATCCTCTGTCTAGAGCTTTCTTAAGGAATCTGTCATGCTCTGTTTCACCATTGCCTCCATCATCATCTACTGTTATGACACAAGGATAACCTGAAAGCATTTACTCCATTGCACACTGAAAGACTTCACTTGCAGAATTTATTCCAAATGCCATCCTGAGGAATCTATATCTGTCAAACGGGGTACTGAAAGTAGTCAGTAATGAGGATTTGTGATCAAATATCACTTGCCAAAATGAACATTTTGCATCTAAGACAGAAAAAAACAGTGGCATTTGGTATTAGGGCTGCAACTTCTTCGACAGTATGCTTTAGATGATGTGGTCTGTTTAATGCTTTGTTTAAATCTCTTGGGTCAATACATATTATGATTTCATCTGTGCTTTTTTTGTGGGCTGCTACCATGGACAACACCCATTTAGTTGGTTCTGTGACTGGACAAATTACACCTTGCTGCACCATTTTATCCAACTGAGCTTTGACTTTATTCTGCATAGCTATTGGGACTTTTCTTGCCAGTCTGACCACTGGACTAACTTCTGGGTCTAACTTCATAGAATACACAACTGGAAGTTTGCCCAACTTGTCATCAAAAACATCAGCATACTCTGAGAAAATAGCTTATATGATGAACTTCTTTGGTAAAGGAAAGCAAATTCATTCTCAAACTGTCGCTGAGACCCAATAATGACCACACAGGTCTTCGGACTACATAGAATAACAAGCTGTAACAGTTCCTAGCAAAATAAGATGAAAGCACTACTGAGCCTTCAGTTTGAATTTCTTCACCTCCATAAGCAACAAGTTTCGCACAGCTGGCCACGTTGAGTTGTTCACCAGTTCTCACCTTAGCAAATGTATCTACTGATATAACATTACACTTTGAGCCAGTGTCCACTTCAAGCTCAGTGGATTTAATATTGTTCTGGACAGTACAAAACATTTAATTCTTTGCCAACAAATTTACTGCATTAACCTTTTCAGCAATTACTGATGCACCATCTATGTAGAAAGTAGAAATGCAGCTCTATATATGGTCAAGTTGCTTTTGTAAGTGACCCTTTTTTACAGCTGTGTGAGATTTACTTGATTTGCAAAACTTTTCAAAATGGTTCAATTTTTTACACTTGTGGCATAGCTGACCAAATTCTAAGCACTTTTCTATTATGAACTCATGGTTGGCACCACAATTGTGGCAGTTGACAATAAAGCTGGATTTGGGTTTTGCTGACTCACCCTTGTACTGCATTGAGCAAGCTCTCTTCTTAGAACTTGCTGGAAAACTATGGGTTTTACCTAGGGAGCTGGCAGGGGTGGCAGGTGCCATGTGCTTAGGCCTGAATTTGCTAGCCACATGTTACATGCTGTCTACATTTGCTCTGGAGCCTGCTAAAACCATGCTCTTATCACTTGCAAGCATACTTGTGTGCTTTTCTGTACCTTCATGGATTTGACAAATCTCAATAGTCTTGCTTAGCATTAAATCACTGCCACAAAGCAAAATCTTTCTCACAGTAGCACAATTAATACCACACAAGTCTGTCCTTTATCAACTCATCTTTTAAATCACCAAACTGACACGTTTTAGCTTTGTTTCTCAGGTCAGTAATATAAGCTGCAAAAGTTTCCCTTGGTTTCTGATCTCTTGTGTAAAACAAATGCCTCTGTAATGGGGTCCTCTTCAAATTACCGAAACGTCAGTTCGCCGACACGCGGAAGAGGAACGCGAAAGGACCGACAACACAGTTGACCGACATGCTGAAATCCCGACAGCTGGAAGACCGACAAGGGGAACGTGTAAGCGCGACTTGGTAAGTATGCGATAGTGAGGGATTTTGGATTAGGGAGCGGACAGGTAAGTGCGCAATAGTGAGGGATTTAGGGTTAGGGTGTGTGAAAGGTGAGTGTGCGGTAGTGTCGGAGTTAGGGTTTGGGTAATGTAAGTGTGTGTTAATGACGGGTTTATGTTTTAGGGTGGGTTAAGTAAGTTAGGAATAGGGTGCAGGTAGGGTACGTGTCTGGTACTGTCAGACCTTAGGGTTAGGGGTGGGTTAAGTGAGTTAGGGTTAGGGTGCAGGTAGGGTAAGTGTGCGGTAGTGTCGGACCTTAGGGTTAGGGGTGGGTTAAGTGAGTTAGGGTTAGGGTGCAGGTAGGGTAAGTGTGCGGTAGTGTCGGACCTTAGGGTTAGGGGTGGGTTAAGTGAGTTAGGGTTAGGGTGCAGGTAGGGTAAGTGTGCGGTAGTGTCGGACCTTAGGGTTAGGGGTGGGTTAAGTGAGTTAGGGTTAGGGTGCAGGTAGGGTAAGTGTGCGGTAGTGTCGGACCTTAGGGTTAGGGTTTGGGTTAGGGCTAGTGGATATGTAATGTAGTGTAATGTGTTGTTTACGTTTAGTGTGTCGGTGTAATGATGTTCGGTGTTTTGCGTTGTCGGTATTGTGTGTTGTCGGTTATTTGGTGTCGGTGGTTTGTGTGTCGGCGAACTGGCGTGTAGGTGTTCTAAAGTAGACCCCTGTAATGTAATATTTGTCTGGGGGTTACTCATTTCCCTGAATTTGCATTTCAAACACTCAGGGTCTTCCCTTAATTCAGCCTTTACAATAATATGATTGTTTTCACCTTCTCCCTCATATACTGCTGGTGCATCCACAAATGAATGCTCTCTTTCAATGGCCTCTGACCCACCTAGCTTTAGTCACTGGTGCATGCATCTTTGTCAGAATAAGCTGCTTGTATAGAAATATCATGCTCTTGCTCAAATATTCTCCATTTCTCTGCAATATTCAAATACAAGTGGTAAGGGTTTTCAAAATCTGTCTGCCACATTAACAAATATCACTGAAGGCTTTTGCAGGTATTCACAAACACACACACACATATACATATGCCAGAGATTTATGCCAGTATCTGTAACTATGCACAATAGTACAACAAGCCTCTGAATAACCACTAAATAAGTTTCTCAGGCACAAGAATACTCTTGAAATTACTGTACTGTAAGAAACCACCTCTTATCGGTGCAAGAAACATTTCAAACAACCATATTGTGTAAATAAACTGGGCAGAAGCTCAGAGTAAGACACATTTCAAAGTAATTGCACTTTGCAAATAAACAGTACACAGCATGCTGAAACTTTCCCAAAATGGCTGTACTTTGCTAAATAACTTTGTACAGTGCAAGAAACATTCTGTAATGGTGGCACTTTGCGAATAGACACACCCAGCACAAGAAACTTTTCAGAATGGCTGTATTTTGACTGTACTTCTCAAAATAGTTATACTTAGCATACAAATACACTCTTTGGAATAAATGCACAGTAATAAGCACACACTGTAAGCAATTTTACACACTTTGAGATGTCAAATAACTCTAGTTAAGCCCTGAATACGATGTGAAATAGTAGTTATGCCAAAACACAGTACTTTACCAAAAAGCATACAGTCACCTTGCTTTATTTATAATTAATGTGCCCTTTTTGCTCCTATTATATTAATTTTGCTACTTTAATCTTTTTTATGCCAATTATACATTTCTTGTGTTTGTTTCACTCTAAACATGCCCGTTTTGCTTTAAACGTGCTCGTTTTGCAATTCTGAGGTAATTGCAAACCACTTATGTGCTTTTCTGATGCTTGTTTTATCAAATATCCTTATTTTAAACATTTCATTTAATTAATAAACCTTTTATGCCTCTCGATTGTTTAATAATGTGGTTTGTGCTCTTGTAATGCTCTGTTTTATCTTTTTTATAAAATAAATAATGTGTGCAAGTTTTCGTTACCTTTTGTTCATTTCTGGTCCTTTCTTGTGCTTGGTTCTCTTAGTTTACCTTCATTGCTAACTCTGCACCTCATAGCTCTGAAAACCGGTCTCTGGAATCCCAGTTCTGACACCATGTCACTCGTCCAGTCAAGATGAAATTGACGAGCCTTTGTGGGTTCTATTCAAGCAGCTTTATTATGTGCAAACTCAACACGATTGAGGCTTAATAACTTTAACTTAGATAAACTTGTAAACAAACTAGCTATTACACTCTGGCTGGATTTTCAAAGTGGCACTCAAGCTAGCATGTGCTTGCTATTTATATGCATGTTCAGTCCTTTGAAATGCTTCTTAAAGGTACACTTCAGCTCTTTATTCTACAGGTATCTTCCATGGTCATTGCTCATAAGAAAAGCACAGATGGTATTTGAATATGTATTGATCCACGAGATTTGAAAAAAAGCACTGAAAAGACCACATCATGTACAGTCAAAGAAGTTGCTGCTCTCGTGCCAAATACCACTGTTTTTTTCTGTATTAAATACAAAGAGTTCTTTTCGGCAAATTCTGCTTGATCAAAAATCTTCATTGTTAACCACTTCCAGTACTCTTTTTGGCAGGTACAGATTTTTGAGAATGCTATTTGGGATAAATTCTGCCAGTGAAGTCTTCCAGTATGCAATGGAGCACATCTTTTCTGGTTATCTGTGTGCTATTATAGTAGATGACATACTGGTAATGGTGAAGCTGAGCACGACAGAAACCTCAAAAAGTTCTGGAAAGAGCATGTGAAGTGAATCTTAAGCTGAATCCTCAGAAGTGCAAATTCAGGCTATGAGAAGTTACTTATTTTGGCCATTTATTTACCAGTTCAGGCTTACCACCAGATCCTTCCAAGCAAACAGCAATTTTCGAGATGCCACCTCCAAACAATGTTCAATCCCTACAACGTTTTCCTGGCAAGGTTAACTACCTAGGCAAGTTCATTCCAGGCTTGAGCCAACTTTCAGCACTGCCTAGAGAGCTGATCAACAAAGATGTATCTTGGTCATGGTTGGAACAACACCGAAGAGCATTTGATGTCCTGAAACAGAGAATTACCAGTCCACCAACTTTCAGATACTATGATGTTCACAAACCAGTTACTCTTTCTTGTGATGCTTTGAAGTTTGGTTTTGCTGCAGTCATTCTTCAAGAGGGTAGACCAGTAGCTTATGCATCAAGAACTCTAACCCAAACTGAAATGCAGTATGCGCAGATAAAGAGTTCTTGCTAATTATGTTTTCATGTTCAAAGTTCCATGATTATATTTATGGTAGACCTATCCAGATTGAAACAGATCACTAACCTCTAGTCACTATTTTGAGAAAACCTATGCATAAAGCCCCTGCCAGATTGCAATGCATGATGTTGAAAATGCAAAAGTATAATTTCAATCCTGTCTACACAAAAGGCAAACCTCTTTATCTTGCTGATACATTGTCCAGATCACCCAGAAATACCATGAACAGCATGAAAATGAGAAACTTGATTTGAAATCACGGAAGTAAGTAATTTTTCTTCCACATATCTCGATGACCTTAAAAGTCATACAGCCACAGATCCAGTTCTTCAGAAGCTCGACCACTGTATTAGTCAAGGATGGCCATTAAAGCAATCTTGCTTACCAATGGAAGTGCGACCTTATTTTCCTAACAGAGATGAGAATTTGTTTGACAATAGTATCATCATGAAAAGTCCAAAAGTAATTGTTCCAATGTCCTTGCAACAAGAGTATATTACTATTTTACATTGTGGCCATCCGGGAGCAGATTCTACCCAAAGAAGGGTGAGAGACCTGGTAGTTTGGCCTTCTATGTCACAGGATATTGATAGAGTACTTTCATCTTGTTCTGTATGTAATAGTACTAAGCCACATCAACAGAAAGAATCACTTCAGCTAAATCAGATTCCTACCTTGGTCGACAATCAATGCAGACATTTTCGAGTGGAATGGTCAATATTACTTGGTGTTGGTAGACTCTTATTCAGATTGGTTCAAGATTGACCTACTTCCTAATCTAGCATCCAGTACTGTCATTACTAAGTTGAAGCATCATTTTGCAGTCCATGGTAGTCCACACAAAGTTATTTCTGACAATGGTACACAGTTTACTTATGCTAGGAGTAGCCCTGAGTACCCACAGTCAAATGGTTTGGCAGAACACGCATTTCAAAGTGCAAAACAATTACTAGAGAAAAAACAATAGCAATGTTTTCTTGAATCTCTTGAATCTCAGAAATGTTCCTCGTGATAAACATCTTGGTTGACGTGCACAGAGACTTCTATCGAGACAGACCAGAACCACACTACCAATTATAGTTCATTATTGGTTCTACATCTCAAGAACAACAGATCAGTGAAAGCCAACCTGTTAAAGAAGCGTTTAACCCAGAAGTCCTATTATGATAAGTCCAGAAAACCACTCAATCCATTACAAAAAGGGGAGATAGTGAGGATGCAGACGTCCAAAGGTTTTGATCGGATTGGTGTCATGAAAAGTGTATGTCCAGAGCTGAGATTGTACATTGTGGAATCACAAGGATCAGAATTTAGGCATAATCGGAAAGATTTAATCCCGGTGTCCAAGCCTGTATTGCAGTATCATATCTGCGAGAGAGACTCTATATTTCAGAATGAATTATCCAGCATTGCAGTTCCAGAGGACATTCAAGTAAATATCCCTGTTTCTGAGAAGAATACTGAAACTCCTGAAGCAAGTTGTTCTCCAATGACTGTCCCTATTGCTAAACCCAGTTCTGATTGCTATATTACTAGATCAGGTTGCATTTCCAGACCATGTTCCAGATAGATGGCAACTTGTACATGAATGTTGTGTTTGTTTCTCATTGTCTGTACAATTGCATATTTCTTTTTCAAATGTCATTGTATTGTGGGCAATTCATTAAAGAGGGAGGATATAGATCAATATCTATGTATACCTTTAATAAGCTTTCTAGGGGCTTGCACAAGTGTATAAATACTGAGCATGTGTGAGCCTGACTGCCATTTTGTAGTAAGCTGTTGAGATGTAAGCATGCATGTCATGTATGTCTGTGTAGTCAGTCAGTTAATCAGTTTGTTTATATTTTGTACTGCTGCTATCGATCCTGATGTATTTCTTTGTAATAAAGCATATAAACAAACTACCCTGCCTGTTCATCAATGAGAAACAAGACAAGCAACACCCCTCTTCTGAAACTTCCCTAGATTACCCCACTGAGGAAGTCCCTCAAAAGAGGACTTGCAACAGGAAGCATCTTGACTCCCCAGAGGAGTCAATCACATCTGATACTGACCTGGATAATGCAGAAGGGTCTCCATGGTCACCTCCTGATGATGTATCCTTTAGAGACATCCTAGGAATGTTAAAACAGAGAGGTAACTGGCAGTCCACAACCCTTTCAGCTGAAGAGTCAGTATACCTGAAGGCGTTTGGGTCTCACCCTTCCACCTCTTCTATGACCCCCCCTTCCAATGAGCTTATTGATCTAATCTCTCAGAAGGCTTTGGGAGACTCCAAATTCCATAGAACTGACTCCTAGGAAGACAAATAAGTACATCACTGCCCCTAAGGATAAGCCTTTCCTTACTAAAGGTGTAGCAGTTGATGCGATGGTCATGGCAACGGCCACTAAAAGGGAACTATCTGAGACCAATTCCTTCCTCTATCCATTCCCCGAATAAGAATTCTAGGACCATGGTATGGGAAGCATGTCTTTTCATCAGCGACCTTTGCTTTACCATTGCTGAACTACTTAACTCATTTTACTAGATTACAGAAAGACCTGTTAAAAGAACTGACAGACTCCCTCCAAGGAGCTGTAACTGATGCAGTGGCAGACAAGGTGACCACTCAGCTTGCCACCCTAAACTCGGTTGTAAACTCTTACATGAGACTCACCTCATACTTAGCAGATGAAATGAGCAGTGCAGCAGTTTCAGGCATCTCACTTAGCTGGTGCGCCTGGATGCATCTTTGCAAATTTGTGGAGCCCTTCAAGTCTTCCTTCATTAATCCCCCCTTTGATGGCTCCTCTGTTTTTGAGCCCAAAGTAAAAGAGATAATCACCCGGTGCAAACAGGAAGACAAGACGTTATCTGCATTGGAGTACATTTGTCCACACCCACCAGACCCTTTCCCAAAGGTCAGAGAGGTAGTGGAAAGATTTAGTTCAGAAAATCACAATGGTCTTTCCAAGACACACACGGTGAAAGTTCCCCTTGAGGCAGAGGGGGGAATAACAATGGAAGATGCCACCCTCGTGGCAGAGGAGGCCTGCAGAATCAGGGCTCCAGAGAATCATTCTTTGGTAAGCCCCATCAGCACTCCTGAAGTGGTGCCTGATTCTCTGCCTCTGGAGGCAGTTGAAGGATGATTGTCTCTGCACCTTCATACCTGTCCAAAAGTAACAAACGAGAAATGGGTGCACAACATAATACCCAGGGGTTATGTCATCCCTTTCCCCTCCCCACTCCCATAAACAAAACAAAACAGTTCTAGATGTCCCACCCAGTCAAAAAGAACAAGCAACTTTAGAAATTCAAAAGTTGCTAAGAAAAAGAGTCATCCAGGAAGTCCCCACAGACCAGAGAGGATTCAGAACTTACTCAAGGTTCTTTTTAGGACCAAAGAAAACAGGGGACTGGAAAACCATCTTGGATCTCAGCATTCTAAACAAATATGTCAGAAAGAGCAAGTTCCAGATGGTGACTGCAGTTGATACTTCCATTTTTGGAAAAAGACAATTGGATGTGCTCTATATACCTTCAGGACAAGTACTACCATATATGGATGGAAAGGTGGTCCAGAAGGCACTTGACCTTCTGGCTAGGAGCCATTCAGTTCCAATTTTGGAGATCTGCACTTTGGTCTCACTATAGCCCCCAGAGTGTTCACCAAATGCATGGTAGTAGTTGCAGCTCACCTGAAATGTCAAGGATTCTGGGTGTTTCCATATCTGGATGACTGGCGCATAACCACCCCAACCAGGCATCTTCTGCTACAGGCCAAAGACTATACTCTATAACTCTGCTCCTCCCTAGAAATTACCATAAATTACAAAAAATCTGTTCTAGAGCCATGTCAGAGCTTGGTTTTCATAGGAGCAGACATAGACACAACAGAAATGATAGCAAAACTTCCACAAGACAGAGTGGATGACCTTCGATATTATGTATGAATATTGATCAGAAAGAAACAAGTTTCTGCTAAACTGGTCCTTCAAGTACTGGGTAAGATGGCCACCTCAATTGTCTTCATCCCCTTAGCTCATCTCTACATGAGAATTCTTCAATGATTACTTGCAACACAGTGGTCAATTCTAGAACTTCCAATAACACACAAGATTATCATAAGGATTCATGCAAGAAGAATCTTCAACGGTGGCTTCACTCTCCCATGGTGGCTCAAGGCCATCTCTTTATTCCTCCCCAACCCCAAGTCGCGGTGACCACAGATGCTTCCTAGATAGGGGGCATTATCTTGGAAAGACAGATCAAGGTATCTGGTATCAACATGAGGCCCATTTGCACATAAATATCCTGGAGATGCAGGCAGTGCTTTTAGCACTGCAAGAATTTCAAGATACCTTTCCTCTAGGAATGATAGCAACTCAATCAGACAACATGTGTGTGGTCTGGTACATAAACAAGCAAGAGGGAAACAGATCATATCCCTTTGTCGAGAAGCCCTGAGGATCTGGCAATGAGCTGCATCTTCCAACCACTTTCTACTAGCAATGCACATCCTGGGGAGATCCAACTTAATAGAAGACAAATCCATTACTATGGCCTCACAAGTGGTCCCTCAATCAAAAAGCTGCAGAGGAGATCTGCCAAAAATGGGGCCAGCCTTGCTGTGACCTTTTTGCTTTGCCCACAAATACCAAATGTAGCAACTACTTTGCCCTGATCCCCCTTCCGGGGGAGATCTCAAGGGATGCACTTGTTCACTTTTAGCCCTCAGGACTCCTTTATGCCTTTCTGCCAATTCCTCTAATTCCCAAATTTTTGCAGAAAGCAAGTTTGTTAAAGACAACAATAATCCTAATTGCCCCCTATTGGCCTCGACAAATTAGGTTCTTCTTTCTTCGGCCTCATGTTCAAGATGAACCACGGGTTCTGGACCCTATTCCAGACCTTCTGACACACCCATCAGGGATGGTTCATCCCAATCTAAACAATCTCAAGCTGACAGCTTGGCTGCTCCAATTGAGTTCAATTGGCAGCAATTTCAAACTTTCATATAGTAGAAAATGGATAAGGGATCATGTCAAACAGACTCTGTAAAGCATTCTTGAAGGGAACTACAGTGCTAAGACCCCAGTACAAAGACCCATCCCCACCTTCGGATCTGAATTTTGTTTTGTCCAGTATTATCTATCCCCATTTGAACCTTCTGCTACCTGTGATTTGAATTTTCTTTCTTGGAAAACGCTCTTCCTAGGAGCTATTACCTCAGCTATGAGATTTTCAGAATTGCAAGCATTATCTGCCAAGCCACCATATCTGATTTTGCATAAAGACAGAGTTTCTTTACATACCACCCCCCCCCCTTTCTCCCCAAAGTTGAATCTGAAAGTGATCTTACTCAATATATTGAGCTATCAATATTCTTTCCAAATTTTCAGAATAAAGGAGACTGTTTGTTACATCTACTGGACATTCATAGACAGTTATGTTTTTATCTACACAGAACTGCAGAAGTCAGACAATCAGACCAGCTGTTTATTTCTTACTCTGACAATAGGAAAGGCCTACCAATATCTCAGGTTACCTTATCCAAATGGCTCTCTGAATCCATTTCCTTTATTTACAGTTCTAAAAACAAAACTCTGTCTCAATCTGTCAGAGCTCATTCTACCGGCCTGGTAGAATAATAAAATTATATAGCTAATTTTACCATTTTCCAACCTAGGCTGTCTCTGTACAATATCTGTGCTGCAGCCACATGGGCAAACCCTCATACTTTTATCACTCATTACAAAGTAGATTTCACCTCCAGGAGTAGAGCATCCTTTGGTTGTATGGTTCTGAGGAATATTCTCCCATGAGCCACTCAAGAATCAGGTAGCTTGGGCCACAGTCCCACAAGTGAGAATAAAGGCGGCATTGACAATATCACATAAAGAAGTTATGTACTTACAATAAGGTTCCATGTGTGTTGTCCATCTCCACTTTTATTCTTACAACCCATCCACCATATCCCCTGCCTATGATCCTGAGACCAAGTTGTACTAATTAGGTAGAATTAGACTCTGTAGCCTCAGAAATTACTATCCTTTTAAGTTATGAATAGCTTTGCTTATAATATTATTTTTCATGGACAAACAAGATCTGAGGGAGTTAGGGAACTGCATTATGGGTAAGGCAGAATGCCCATGAGCTTTGCTGAAGGCCTTGAGATTTGTAAAAGGCTGAGATGGATCTGATTTATCATTTCCAACCCACAAGTGAGAATAAAGGCGGAGATAAACAACAAACATGGAACATTATGGTAAGTACATAACTTCTTTTTATTGTCTATTATGACTCCTAGTAGTTTGGTATTTGTTACAGTTTCTGTACATGTACATATTGTTGAAAGAGATCTGAGTGTGAAAAGCATTAATTTATTTTTGGCATTTAGGATTAGCTGACGAACCTTTAACCATAATTCTTTAGAAGTGAAGGAGTGTTGAGTCATCTGTTGAAGTAGTGGAAGATTTGAGGCTGAGCAGATGATGGTGGCATTGTCAGCATATTGTACTAAGGTGGCAGGTTTGCTAGCTTTGTGCAGGTTGTTTGTGAAAATATTGAAAAGTACTATGTCTGGAATTGGACTCTTGTGGTACACCAATGGAAACAGAGAGGATGGTGGATAGGCCCTGATTGCATTTTACGGCCTGTTGTCTGGTGGAGAGATAGTTACAGAACCAAGTAAGAGATGAATGAGATATGAAAGAGATGAACGTTTATTGATTAGGTGATGGTGGGATACTGTGTCAAATGTTTTTGACAGATCCAGGTTACCATTATTTCTGCTGTTATTTATGGTTTCTGAGAAACTAAGCAGAGCTGTTGTGCTGTGGTATGGAAAAGCTATGTTGTGTGGGGAAGAGTCTTTGTTGCTTATGAGATGGTTTAGGATTTGAGGGTCTATGCATCTTTCTAAGATTTTGGACAGATGAGAGAGAATTGCAATGGGGCTGTAGATGGAGATGTCTGTGACTGATCTACCTTTGTGAAGTGGTATAATACATATTTTTTTCCAGATAGTGGGTACATTGTTTTCTGTTATAGATTTATTTGATTATTGAGAGGTATGCCAGGACATTGGCAGCTAACTTAAGGTACTCGGGTGGGAGTTTGTCAGCAGCTGATGCAGTGGTTTTCAGTTTTTGAAGGTAATTTTTAATAGTTGAGGTAGGCATTTAATGGAAAGAAAAGAGAGGGATATTGTGAGTATTGTTGGCGGGGAGACAGAGATATGAGGGTGAATTATATTGTAGTAGAGAGAGGACAGATTAAATGAAGTGTGTGTTGAATTGGGTGGCTATGGGGTCTGTGTCATTGCTTGTGGTTGGAAATGGAGTGGTGGTTTGACCGGGGTTTAATAGAGTTTTTATGACTGTCCACAACTGATTAGAATTGTGGTGATGTTTGCCTTAAAGTGAATGAAAGAATATCATTTAGTCTAGTTTGACCTGTTGTTTACATTGATTTCTAAGTTGTCTAAAAATGTGCCACTTTTCTTGTGTTCTGTCTTTATAGCATGTCTTCCAGGTTTTGTCTCTATTCAGCATGAGCCATTTGGTTTCTTTGTTGGGCCCTGGAGCAGGTTACTTTTGGTTCTTTTTGTTCTTATTGGGAGCTAACTCAATTAGTATGTTAAGTGATGTTTTACTGGAGTGGGTAACAGCATATTCTGCTGGTAGTTTTTTTAGAGTGTTTCTGTTTCATTGGGAGAGGTAGTTTATAAAGCTGTTTTTGTTAAAAGAGGAGAGTCTATGTACTTATTTTAATACAGTATGTTTGGTTGTGTAATTAGTTTGTTTTGTAATAAATGTGGAGAGATGGTCACTGATGTTATCTGAAAGACAGCTAAAGGCATTTATGCTTGAAGGTGAGGTGGTAAGGATCCAGTTGAATAGTGAGTGCCTGTTGTGTTTGTCAGTTCTAATGGGTGAGGTGATTACTGGAGTGAAATTCAATAGTTTAATAGAGAGAGTAGGGATGCTGGTGTTTACAAGTAAATAGTCTATATTCACATACCCAAGTATAATAGTTTCTTTATTCACGTTAGAGGAAAACCATTGAAGGAGGTCTTTGGGAATGAAAATATTGTTGCCTGGGGCTTTGTGCAGGGAACATATAAGGCAGCAATGCAAATAGTTTTGTACTTGTTCAGGTGTAGGAGGGTAATATTTATGTGTCGGGATAGTTGGGGTGACTCGGTGGGTATCTGATGATATTTAGTGTGTTTTTAAGAAGTATTGCAACTCTTCCAGTTTTTTTGTGTACTCTGTAATTTATTATTATATTGTATCCTGGGGGAAGGATTTCTTCATCTTAAGTATTTGGTTTTAGTCAAGTTTTAGTGATGGGGTCTATATTAGTACATCGAATATTTAACATTTGAAATCACTAAAGGATGAACTTTAGTGATCGAACTGTTAAAACATCGAATGTTCAGAAAAAAAATAAAAACAACAATAAAAAAAATTAAACATTGTAGATAGGGGGCAAGCCCCCCCCCCTGCACCCCCCACACCCCCCACTACTTAAATATACCAACTCCAAGACCGCACTACATTGAAGTAAATGGAAATCTCCCCTTATGGAGATTTCCGTTTACTTGTTCAATGTTCTGCAGTTTCACTATTTTCGTGTCGACAATGTCAGATTCGACATTGTTGGCTTTCGAGAATTTAATATAAACCCTTAGTGATGATTAGAATGTCTGGGTTGTGTGCTGCAATGCATGCATGGAGATCTGGAATTCTGGTGCAGATGCTTCTGAGGTTTATATTAATATTAGGTTGTGGTTAGAATTAGTGGGCTGTGCATTGGTAATGGTGGGAGCTGATGGGTTAGATGGGGTTTGGTTGGTTTGATGGGATGGTCCATGGTTTTGGTGGATGGCTCCACAGAGTGGAAGAGTGAAAGTGTGGTGAGAGAAGTTGTACAATTTTTTTTTTTTACATTTATCTCTTAAGTCTGATATCAATATATGGGCCTGGTCATTCTCTTTGATGTAGCTGTAACTAAAGAGGTCCTGAGTTCCTAATGGGTAGAGAATGAGTGCAATTTTGTAGTTGATGGGTGGGTGTTTGTTGACTAGGAGTACACAGTTGAGGAAACAGAGTGATGGAGGTAAGGGGAGTATGGTAGGATGTGTCAGTTGTGAGTATGCTTAGTATAAATGTGAGAGCAGACTGGAGGAGTAGCATATTATGCATAAGTTAGGAGAAGACAGAGTTAGCTAGGTGAAAGTTATATGCTCTTTCTGTTGGAGTAGATTGGGAGAAGTTAGTTAGGTGGGCCTGTGATATGAGTTTGCAAGTTGAGGACTTAGGCCAGTTGGATGCCTCATTGAATTTGGTTGGTTGTTCTGTTGCAGGGGGTGGGGGATAAAATTTTTCAAGTTTAGATGAAGTAGGGTGGGTGGGAACAGTGGTTAAGGTAGACGAACAGAGCGAGCTGAGAAGGTGATACAGCTGTCATGTGTGAAAAAGGAAATCACTGTAAGCCTGAAACTTATATATGAATGGGAAATAAAACTGTACTGAAGTATTGAAGTGAAATATGAGGTTTAAGTTTTATGAGTATGCAAATTACAACAGTATGTGAGGTAGGCAGTAGACTGAGGTAGTTAGGAAAAAGTTTAGAAAAATGAGAAAATAACTTTTTCTTAACTACTTTTAAAGCTAACCACATTTAATACACAAAGCAGACGTTGTTTGTTAGTTAGTGAAAATTTCAGGACAGGGAGAAGGTAGGAAAAATTGGGGAATTTTACAGATGGACGAACAATTAAAAAGGATTGTTACTCAACAACCGCAGGTTTGCTTTAAGCGTAATAAAAAATTAAAATAATTATTATATACAGAGAGACCTGTAACTAAACCCATTCCTACTAAACACTTGGGAACCTTTCCATGCAAGCATTGTAAGGCATGCCAATATATTAAAAAGAAAATGTATTTATTCATCCCATTACAAAGAAAAAATATTCTTTGATGCAGTATGCAGACTGTCACACCACAGATGTTATATATTTGGCTCAGTGTAAATAATGTTTTTCATTTTATGTTGGAAAAACTAACTGTAAGCCGAAGATTAGAATATTGCAGCATATGTCAGCAATACGTTTAGGAAATATACATAATGCCTTATACCAGCATGTTAAGGACAATAATAGGCATAGTTTTGAATTTATGTTGATACAGAATGTAAAAATGTCAACGAGATGAGGTGATTTAGGTAATTTAATTGAATATTATAAAAGTGAATGGATAATAGAGTTTTTAGCAGATAGAAATCCAGGTATGAATGGGGTTGTTCCTATTAAACCCGCCCTCAAGATGAGGAGGGTTCAGTACTGAATTTCATGAGATTTTATTGTATTACAACATGGTGGCTTGGATTAATTTTGCTTTTATATAAAAAAAGAAAAATGAAAACAAGGTTTATTATTTTTATCTTAGTTTTTCACCACTATTTTGATTTGTATGTCTATACAGCTTGCTACTGACTGGTTTATTTTATTTGCCATGTGATTTACTGAGATATATATATATATATATATATATATATATATATATATATATATATATATATCTAGGACACATGCTCAACTAGCATATGTCCAAATCACAAAATATCAAACACAGATACACGAAAACGCTTAACATCGAAAAGTGCTTCCGTGTATGTGTAGTTCAAAAAAATCTACGTTTCTGCAGGGGGGCTTTGCCCCCCTGCACCCCCACACATCCCCTACTTTACTATTCTCACTCTGAGATCGCACTACAGTGGGGAAAAGGGAATTTTCCCTTACCCGCACTGTAGTCCAATCTACGAAACAGGCACACATACACAGAAGCGCTTGTCAAAGTTAAGCACTTTCGTGTATGTGTGTTCGATGTTTTGTGATTCGGACATATGCTAGTCGAGCATGGGTCTGGATCCCATATATATATATATATATATATATATATATATATATATATATATATATGTATGTATAAAATATATATAAGGCAACTTATTGGGTCTCACAACATTGATAAAGCTTTTTGCAAAACCGTGGGTCTTTTGTGGGGTTGGAGCAGCCATTTTAACAAGGAATAAAGGATTCTGTTGTTTAAGGGTGCTAGAAATCTGTGCTTATATATATATATATATATATATATATATATATTTGTGTATATGTGTGTGTGTGTGTGTGTATATATGTATGTATGTATGTATGTATGTATGTATGTAGACATATACACCTAGAGAGAGAGAGAGAGAGAAAGAGAACAAGAAAGCATGTCACTTTATTACAACTACTGGATTTCTGCTGTACATGTAAACATAAATTACAGACCACATCTGTTCCGTAGCTTGAATACACATGTACAGTCTGCATCTTATTTATTTGTTTGGCTGGTTGTTAATCTGCTTGTCCCTTACAGCTGTCAGCTGTTAGTTATGTCCTGGAGTCCCTCCATAATTTACTGTTCTGACCTCTCCCTGTTATCTGTCTGGCTTGTCCCTTCAGGCTGGGGTCCCACTGGGCAGCAGGAGCAGAAAAGAACACCTTCCATTTTAAGTGCTTGGAGAAGGAAGACAAATAAGAGAAAAAAGATCAGGATATCACAACACAGTGCATTCCACAGAGTTTCACAGGGAATTTTTATATTAATTAGTGGAAGGGGCTTTAAGTTGGTTGAACTGCGGATGTGTTTGTTACTGTCCCCATATCTTTTCACCATGCTGCTCTGTGGTTGCAGTACTATACCCATCACTAAGGGTATGCCTGCTCTTCCTGCCCACCTTTCTGAAATGGTCAAGCTGATAACTGCCACTCCTTTCCACCCCACATCTTGAGTGTATATTTATTTGCATTTGTTAACAGGGATAGTCCAACTAAGCCAATAGCCATTTTCGATGGAGACCTGGGGAGAAAAGCTCCACAGTTTATAATAATGAGTTATGGGAAACATAATATATTGATACATAAGTGTGTAAATTCATTCATAGCATGTATCTGGAAATAACATGAAGTACAATTTGATGTTTCCAAATGGTATTAGAATATAGTTTAAGACAAATATTGGACAGAGAAGATAGAGACAGTATAGCAATACTGGAAAGGGGTATTAAAAGATGATGGAAAGGGAGGTATACTTTTAGGTTTATTTTGACAAATCACATGTGTCTTGCATCTTCTAGGCCTACTGTGAGTAGCTGGAGGTGGCTGTCAGCCCAAGTAAAATGTCTGTGGGAAACATTTTTTCTACCAATCAGAATACTTACTGGTATTTTCCTCAGTTGTAACTTTTGCCTTTTCTCTGCATTGCATGACATTCTTATGGTTATAACTCATGCAGTAATTACCTACAGCATTCTGCCATCTTCTGTCATTTCTTCTCTGTTCCAAGTTTTGGGCAGTACGTTTTCCTAAACTCTAAGCTAGTGGCCTGTGTTTCTGGACATGATGCTGCATAGTATGCTTTGTGCAAACTGTTTCTGAATCCAGCCTCATACCTTCTGCATTGCAATGCTTTATCTAAGTACAGTAGATCTGCTACTCATTCTTTCATTACTATGATTAGTTGCTCCTGCGGTTTCTACATTTCCTGTATTGTTGCTGTTATTTTTTTCTGTTGGTTATGTTTGTAATGGAGAAGCAGAGTCATCACATTCTAATTATTTTTGGTGCCAAGTCATTATACCCATCAGAGTGAGCTGATGACACCACACCAAACTATTTCTAATTACCTGCAACACTTGTGGAAGGGAGGGGGTATATGTTCACTCTCAAGCCTGAATGACTACTACCCAATAGCTCTCACCTCTGCTGTAATGAACTGCTTTGAGAGACTGGTCAAAGACTACTTAAAATCAAGTCTTCCTGCAACACTAGACTCACTCCAATTAGCTTACAGGTCCAATTACTCTACAGCAGATGCCATCTCACTGGCACTTCACTTACTCTTGGCACACCTGAAGAACAAAAACTGCTATGTCTATATGTTATATATTGACTTCAACTCGACCTTCAGCACAGTCATTCCCCAGCATCTGATTGAGAAACTGGTCCATCTGGGTGTTAGCACTCCTTTATGCAACTGCATTCTGGACTTTCTTATTGACAGACCACAAAAGATAGGCGTAGGCAACAACACCTCAATGAGCATCACACTGAGCACTGGAGTACCTCAAGGATGTATTCTGAGTCCCCTGTTCACCATGGCAACACATAACTGCATCACTAGGTACAACACAAACTACATTATTAAGTTTACGGATGATACTACAGTGGTGGGTCTCATTAGCAATGGTGATGAAAAAGCCTACAGAGAGGAGGTGAACCAATGACTGGCTGGTATGACAACAACAACCTGGCTCTCAATATGAATAAAACAAAGGAGATAATAGTAGACTTCAGAAAGAGATGCAAGGCTTATTCTCCTCTCACAATCAAAGGAGCAACAGTGGAGAGGGTGAAGACCACCAGTTCCTGGGGGTGCATATCACTGATGACTTATCTTGGTCAATAAACACTAATCACATTGTCAAGAAGGCACAACAGCATCTACACTTTCTAAGAAGGTTGAGAAGAGCAAAACAACCACCTTAAATTTTCACACCCTTCTACAGGGGTACCATCGAAAGCCTCCTGACTAGTAATCTCTCGGTGCGGTATGGAAACTGTTTGAGATTGCAAATCTCTTCAGAGGGTAGTGAAAATGGTGGAGAAAATTATCATCCGCATGCTCCCATCTATTCAGGACATGCACTCTGCTCAGAGCCTCAGCAGACCCATGAAAATAGTGAAAGATTGCACTCACCCTGCCCATGGTCTGCTCTTGTGTTTGTCTTCAGGAGATGACATAGCTTGCATTGCAAAACCACCAGATTTAATATAACCTTTTTCCACAAGCCATCAGACTTCTGAACTCCAGTAATAACATATACTATGCTGGACATCGGGGTCTGGAGATACAATGCTGAAGTAATTCACAAACATATGCAATAACTCTGTGAAAGTACAATCTTATACCTTATGTGCAGTATTAATTATGTCAAGTTAACATTCTGTGCAATACACCAAGTTAGCATTCCTTGAAATTTGAAATCTGTCTGATTCTGATCTGTGCAATATTTTGGTTACTGATGAAGACATGTAAGTGGAATAGTCTTGGTGCATGTCATTGTACTTGTTACTGCACTGCATAAATGTCTTACTGTTGTTATTGTTGGATTAGAATTAGTATATGTGTTATTGTTGTATTAGTATTATCAGTATATGTTGTATGCACATTGAGTTAGAAGTAACACAATTTCGTTCAGTTGCATTGTTGTGCAGTCTGAATGACAATAAAGTTCACTTTGACTTTGACTACCTCAGAGGTACATAAACACACACACACACACACACACACACACACACGCACGCACGCACGCACGTACACACACACACACACACACACACACACACACACACACAAAATACTACAGTCTGGGTTTTATTTTCTTGTGCACGTGGTGCTGTGGTAGTGTTGTTGCCTCACAATAAGACGTTGTCCTGTTCGATTCTCAGCTAGAGTGTCTTCTGTGTGGAGACATGCATGAATGGGCGTACCTTCATTGAAGGTTGTGCGTCAGGGCCGGCAACTCGGCACGTAAAAATCTACTGCCAATCATTAGTGGACCGGAGTTCCGCTGTGGCGACCCCTAACCGGGAAAAGCCGAAAGACACAACAACAACAACACAAACAAGTAGTATCACAGACTGCCACTAGGTGACACTCTCCAATACTGTCTGACTGGTACAACATTCTGAGCCTCTGGAGTATGGATTTGTTGACCTCTGCACTGAAGTTGTAGTCCTCAAACCACTTTTTCAGGTCAGAGTGTAGCCTTGCTGGTTGATCTGCATTCTGAGCCACTTCTGACTAAAGAATTTGCTTCTAATGTGATTTTTGATGGGTAGCTGAAATTCTAGAAAATATTCTAATTTTTTTTTGAAAACTAACTTTAGTATTTCATTCATTTAGTGCAGTACTTTTACTTTTGGACTTATGTGAAAAGTGTAAGACGCGTTTAACTTACAGTTTTTTTTTTTCAATAAAGTTGCTGCAAAAGTAAAACTCAGAAAAGTAGAACAGAAATTGTAATTGTTTAGTTTGAAAATCTATGTATAAAAGACATGCAAAACATATAACTGTTTTATTGAAAAGCTGAAGCAAAATGTAAAATGTGAAGACGTGGAACTTGTTGAACTTTTTTGTTTAGGTTGGTGAAGGTGGATTCTCACACACAGGTACACACCCAAATACACTAACACACAAGTATGCAAGCATGTGCACACAGACCCAAACACACACACGTTCTCTCCCTGCCCTTGCTGTCATTCTCTCATTTTACAAGGCTGAATTAGCTTCCTTGTGTAGCCGGATCTTTCCAGATCATCTGTTGTTTGGTGTCAAAGAAGAAAACTACTATGAATCCCTTGATCTAATAAACATTGCTCAAGTTAGCTTATAGATACTCGTTAGATATCTATAAACCTCTTTTATACTAACTGCTTAAAACAGCTTGACTTTGTAACTGTTAGCCCGCTCAGGTTTCCTCTTCTGCTACAAATCAGAAAGAAACTTGTCAACAGAGTTTTCTCATTTCCAGAACCACCTCACTTGTTTAAAAAAGTCTGCTATTGGAGCACATTGGATTAATACTGCATATATGGTGAATCAAATAACTAGTAAGTGCGCATAGAGCACTTGCTGTAAAGGGATTAACACTGCATGGGTGGTGAATGAAGTAACTAGGAAACACAAAGAAAGCAAATATCGTGTCATTCCAGCAAAGCATCACACTTAATTGTTATAAAAATATTCTGTTGTGAATGCTGGAATGCAGAGCATATTTACAAAACATGCAAACAGAGGAGTAAGTAAAGCTTATAATAAAGCACACAAAAGCATGCATGAGAAAACTAGTACAGATAATATGCTTTAAATGAAAGACATAAATGATACAGAATCTTTGCAGCATGAAACCGTGTTTAAATGCGCATAGTAGAATTAAGAACAATAGAGCCGTGTGGGTCACACCAGAGGTAGTGGAGGTGAAATTAAAAGCAGAATCGGTACTGGAGTAGCAGCATGTATAATTTTAGCAGGCTGTGTGGTGAAAAAGGAAGGAGCTTTTCTAGAGGCCCAAATTACCTGAATTCATGTAATGGTCTGAACACTAGAGAAAGCAATCGGGGAGGGAATGGAATGAGCAGAAGTTGCCTCACTGCCTCTCAGTGGGATAGTGTGTGAGTGAGTGAAGTTAGGGCACATCTCTTAATAATGAATCCATGGTGGTAATCGGGCATGTAATGGGACCTGGCTACTCACAACGGGACACAGTGCTGCTTGATAGGCAGGTATTAGCCATCCAAGGGCTTGGAGACCATACTTTATTTCCACTGTACACCACTTATGGAACCCTTACTGTGTCACACAGGGAAAGGTAAATTGCACATACAAATATCCCATGATGCTTAGCTATATGACCACTGTGCCAAGAATGGCTCTCAAATGGGCCATAATATGATGACTGACCAGATAGTCAGAAGGTATGAAGTTAAAAAAAAAATGAAAAGGTATCACTTCACTTGCTGACTATAAGAATCATTTAATTTATCAGGGGTGTGATTCAAATCAGACACTGCTGAGAAACTGGCCTCTAACAGTAAGGCTGAGGTGCCTGTGTCATGTAATGATAAAACACAAATACTGGACTTTTATGTGGGAGACAACACTGAGTGTTCAGTGTTCTGAACACTGTCATTTTCTGGAGAATGGACATAACAAACAGACATAATGTAGTCCAAACACCACAAACAAGGCATCAGCTTGAATAAATGATGCATTGAGAGAAATAAAGAGTCCAACCAACAATAGCATCCATGAATCAAACAATAGCTGAGGAATCACAAAAGTCATAGTAAACCAGTAACATGCAATATTTATTCCAGGAAGGTTAGCGCTTTCGTGATGTATCCCATCACTTCATCAGACCATGGTCGACGACTTTTGTGATTCCTCAGCTATTGTTTGATTTGTGGATGCTATTCTGGTTAGACATAATATAGTCTTTCAATAGCACTTCATATGGAGAATCACACAATGGTAGTCATGGGCTGTGTGATTCTGTAAAAAACATGGGGGCACCAAAACACCATCAGGTAGTAACGATAAGGTTGTATGTTAGACTGCTGCAGCATACCTGTAAATCTGGAGTAAAGCTTTGGAAAGTACAATAAGAGGGGTCCAAAAGGAAATTGATTGAAGTCTGTAAAAAAGTTTTTTTTTTTTTGATGTCTGAAAGAATAGCATCGAATGTTTTAATTGTAGAAGCTGTGTCACTTATTTGAATGGATTTCTGGACCTTGGCAGTATCACCATGTTTGGACTGGGGTTGCTAAAAAACATGAAGCAAAGTCTAGTGCATGAAACCCTAACAGACAAATTGAATGCAAAAGACATTAGAGAAACTCTAACAGTTTCTTGAAAGTGGCTCAGCGGATGACAAAAAAAGAAACTCAATCAGGCTGGAAGGCAAATACAGAAAATAAACACAATAGTCATCTGATGCCATTCATAAGGGATGGCAGCAACAATCTATTCACCAATGGAGAGGACATTAAAGGCAGATGGAAGGAGTACTTCCAACAGCTTCTGAATGAAGAAAACCCCACAGAAGCTGGACTGTTCCATGCACAGCATAAAAGAGAAAGAAGAACCCCTTCTAGAAGAAGTAAGAACAGTATACATTAAAATTAAGTCAGAGAGCAGCAGGCTCAGGAGAAGTCAAAGCAGATATGATCGAAATGTTGGGTGTGTTAGGTGAGAGATGGCTTCTATGACTACTTATCATCGTGTAGAGAGAAATACATTTCTCAGATGACCAGGAAATAAGCATTGAAGTGCCAGTGTACCAGAACGAAGGGGACATTCCCAATTGTGGGAAGTACCAAGTATCAAATTCTTCTCAAACTGCATGAGAGTTTCTAGAGACAGTGACTGATGGCTGAATACACACAGTAGTAGAAAATAAGACGGAAGGTGAGCAGTTCACTTTCAGATCAGCATAACTAATGTAATGTTTACAGTGAGACAGACAGAGAAGAAAAAGCTGGAGATGAGAAAAGAGTCCAATGGGCATTCCTTGACATAGTGAAAGCATAAGGCAAGGTCCTAAGAAAGCTGATTTAGGCAGCCCTGTCCTGCAATGGCTCAATGTCCTTAAAATATTGTGATGTTATGTACAAGGACTAACGGCACACGTATGAACAATGTTCATACTCACAGAGGAGTTCCCAGTGGGAGTGGGTATGCATCAGGGTTTAGCTCTGAGCCCACTGCTGTTCATACTGGTGATGGACTACATTAGCAAACAGGTCAGAGTAGACAGAATAACAAAGCTGCTGTGTGCAGGCAATGCGGTACTACAAGCAGTCACTGAACTCAAACGTCAGAAAATGATAGGGGACGGAAATGCAAAACTGAAGGCACATGGAATAAAACTAAGTAAAGACAAGCCAGTTGTCATGGCAGCAAAGGGGGGAATCAGAAGAAGCTAAAAATTGAGATAGAAGGGAAAATAGTGGAACAGGTTAACAGCTTCAAGTACCTGGGAGGGGTGGTTGAGGAAAAGCAAAGTCTTAATGAGGAGGTCAAAGCTAGAATCAAAGGGGCTGCAGCCAACTGGCCAGGGTGTCAGGGGTAGTGTATGACAGAAGAATGCCGAAGAAGATGAAAGTAAGGTATGTAAAACAGTGATGGTTAAAGTTTTGACTTTTTTGTATCTGAAAAACCAGCAGCGATTTGCTTAAACAGTTTATACCACAGTGGCATGAAAGTACTGATTTAACTTGGGGAAAAAATAGGAATCATATTTTATATTTTTGGGATCTATATGTTTACAAGAATTTGGACAAACGATGATTAATAACCAGGATGCATAATAAAAACAAACATTCTGAAAATAATACTTTGCTTAATTTTAATAGCATGCATCTGGGTTACTTAAAATCAAATATAGTTAAAGGACAAGCTATGAGAATTAATAATATTACAACAGCTGATGAATAGTTTAAGAAAGAGCTAGATGTTTAAAAAGAACAGTTTTTAATGATAAATTATCCACAGAAAGTGATCAAAAGTGAGATAGCAATACTATTAAGAATGGAGAAAAACACAGATAACTAGCAACCAGCAGATGGAGCTTTTGTTAAAACTCTAGATAGATCTGGATTGTGCAGATTAAATTTACTGCTGATATAATGGCTTATTGTTCCTCTTCTCAAAGAAATTAAAGTTTTCCAAGCTTTTTCACTTATAACTTTGTTAAAGTTATAAAGTTATTTACATAACTTTGTGCTCTAGGTATGATCCATTCTGTTACCTCTCAACTGTACAGTTTTTCGCAGAATATCCAGATTTTGGCCTCATATTTTTCATTCATTTTTCATAAAATTGTGGTTTTCTGGTAAATTAGAGGTAAATCATTGGAGATCGATATTCGAAAATAATGACAGACATTTGAGTTTCAGACTTCATATCCTTCAGAAAATTAATGCTAATGCAAAACATGTTATTCTATCAACTTTCAAAGTTTGTAAGAGCAATATTTAAAAATTATCCATATTTTTGGGCTTTGACCCACTTTTATTTATGGCTTTGTCCAGATTTCTTGCTCTAAGAGATTGAGAGGTATGTTGGTAATACAAGCTGAATGTTAAAAAATAGAATTAATGACAATATTTAGACTACTAAGTGTAAACATGAAAATAATTAAGCACGCAAAAAGGTGTCAAAGATTTCTGTTTGTTTGTTTGTTGTGTGTCCTAAAATTTCCTGTGTTCATATTTTGCAATAGTATAACATTCAATGCACCTTTTTTTTTGCATCAGCAGACACAGAAACAAATAACAAGAGGTTCTCTGGTTTGATTCTCGGCTGGGGTGCCTTCTGTGCGGAGTCTGCATGTCCTTCCTGTGGTCGCGTGGGTTTCCTCCGGGTGCTCCGGTTTCCTCCCACATCCCAAAGACATGCTGTAGGTAGACTGGACACTCTAAAAATTGGCCGTAGACATGAATGTGTGCATGTGTGTGCCTTCTGTGGAAGGTTGGGTGCCAGGCTGGCAACTCGACACCGTAAAAACTCCACTGCCAATCATGAGCGGACAATTGATCTGCTGTGGCGACCCCTAACCGGGAAAAAGAAGAAAGAAGAAGAAGACACAGAAACAAATATTAATGAAAGTTGGCTGTAAATGCAAAAATATCTCATTCAAAGACATGACCTTAACAGGCCACTCTACAACTGCTTTCTTATATTCCGAACCCCCTCTGCAGCAAGAGCTAGTACTTTTTGTCCAGACTTTTCTCACGCCCTCCTTCCCAACCCTATTCTCTTTTCCTTCCTCTTCTTCCTGTACTGTTCTTTCCCTATTTTTACCTCTCATATGCTACGGATCCTTCTCTTCTGATACCCCTCGTAGCATTCCTTTATCACTCATAATATGTTGTTCAGTTGTATCTTTTCATTCATGCTGCCTGGCTTTGAGTGAAGGCTGATGACTAATAAAGGTTTGTTGTTCTATATGTTGCTCTGCCTTTGTTTATAATTTAGTTTTGATTTCCAGAAATACTATACTTTCTAGCTTATTCACAGTTTCATGTTGGTTGTAACATTGTATACCTTCAGACATGTTTAGAATGATGTTTGTTTTTCTTTTTTCATTGCATATCACAAGAATTTACGTAATTTTTGTAATTATTGCAATTACTGTTCCTTCCACTTATTATTTCCTAATAATAGTTGCAATTGCAGTTAGTCTTCCTATCAAATTGTAGTTATTTTATTTTATTTTATCCTTTGTTAACCATGTTAGCCCCACTAGGCTAGTGGCCTTTTTTCAATAGATACCCAAAGTGATATTTATACTACTTGGGAAAATTTGGCCAGGGCATCGGGGAACATTGCTTATTCTTTTCAATAGGTGCCGTGGGATCTTTTATATCCACCTGAGTTACCAGATGGTGCCTCGGTTCAATATCTAAACTGAAAGATGGAATTACATTTCAGCAATTACTCACTAATGGTTGTTATAATCTCTGCAGTCACAGTATCAGACATAAGTATTCTCTGTCTAACATGCTTACCTAGTTATGAAAAATGATTGAACAAATGCATGTTAACAAAGTAACATCAAAGTCAAACAAACATAGCAAATGATCAACTTCTGCACCAGGTTTGCCCCTATATTTCACCTAGTGCAGCAAACAATATTTTTTATTAAATAAAAATAAAACCATTCAAAATGGCAACAGGAGGGCAACAAGAAATGGCTCTATTACAGGGTTCAAAATTGCATGCAAGTAAAGAGCAATGCTTTCTGTGGCATAATTGGAGGCTGACACAATAGGTCTAAAATGTGGGTTCCTCGGGTCTTTGTGGATCTTAGGTATGCCATATAAGGTACCTAAAACCGGATCTTCCACCACCAAAGAAGTTGTAAAGATCTGTATCCAACATCCCTTCCATTAAACTATTATATAAAAAGCTTTCTATCTTCTTAAAAGACTTGTCAACTTCAACTCTGTTAACTCATTCATTCCAATGGAGCTCAGGAAGTTTGTACTGTAACTTCTAATGGGTGGAACCTCAGCCTTTTGACAGAATCAAATTATGTCCTCACATTTCAAACAAATGTTCATATCTCTGGAGTCATAGGGGTTATGAAAGAAGTATAAATGGCAAGCCCTTCAGCACAAACTATTTTTATAGTGGTAGTATTCTTTAGGTTCTAGATCTTAAACCAAACTTTATGTCACAGTAAACACAGTAACTGTTATATTTGTAAAATTTTGTAAACAACTTACAATATCTCAGCAACCACTTAAGTTATACACATACTGTCAGTAGCATTTTACTCATCTAGCTGAGAGCTTTCATAGAAGGCCAATGAGTTCTGTTTGTTATCTGATTGTTGAGATATTTAGAAAAAAATGTGAAAATTATATCTATATAACTTAATATCTTAAACTCAACAGTTAATATCTATTTAAATGCAAAATACTGAGGTCAAATATTGATGCAGTTGAGTTTGCCATTGCATAAGCTTTAAGATGAAATCTATTAAAACCTTGTACGTAACATAGTTTTGGAATTATTGATGCAAATATGACCAAACAATATTTGACACCTAGAGGAGTCAGTAGGAGGTAACTGCCGATGTACCTGGAGATGTCACTTGGATGTAATGAGTTAACTAAATGATATTCATTCTCGCCTTTTAAGATATTCTCAATTTCAGACACATACATACTCTGTTCCATAACTATGAGGCCTCCACCTTTATCAGCACTCATAAATCTTAATGTTTTATTATCAAATAATTCCTTTAAGGCTTCTTTATATTTATTGTTCAAATCGTATAAAACTATTTTTCTTTCTTGACAAGCATCTAATCTTGTTTACACAAGCTTGCTCAAAAACCTTTAGTGTGTTATTTAATAAAGGGTTAAAAGGAGATGGTTTAAAGAATTTACAATTATTCAAATTAATGTATTATTTTTATTAGTGATTTTTTGTTTACACCTTGATGGCAAGTGGAGGGCCCGATTAACTTTTGGATGTAACATTGTACTCTAATCCTGAAAGTTGCAAGGGAAACATTTTGCGGTAGCGTTGTTGCCTCACAGCAAGAGGTTCTCCCGTTTGATTCTTGGCTGGAGTACAGGGAGTGCCTTCTGTGTGGAGTCTGCATGTTCTCCCTGTGGTTGGGTGGACGTTCAAAAGACATGTGTAAATGGGCATGCCTTCGTTGAAGGTTGGACGTTGAGCTGGCACCTTGGCGTTTGTAAAAATCTACTGCCAATCATTAGCGGACCGGAGTTCCGCTGTGGCGACCCCTAACTGGGAAAAGCTGAAAGACAACAACAACTGGAAACAGTTGTGGAGATGCAGAAGGGATTTCTCTGTGCTTGCATGCAATATTGAACCCTATAATAGACCCATTTCTTGCTGCCATTTTCAGTGGTTTTATTTTTCTTTGGTTTATTTTTACCACTCCATGTGTTAATTTTTGTTTTTATTAATGTTTTTTATTTACTTGTATAGTTGCAGATGTTGACTGCAAAGTCAGAGCTCCAAGAGACCCCTGAAGCATATCACTGATAGAAATAACCAAAAATAAAAAAGAAAATATAAAGGAACATTAATACAAAAAGTCACAAAAGAAGAAGAACAAGCAAGAAAAGAAAGCTATAGTTATTTCTGCTACTAGGGCCACTTAGCTCTACGTATGAATTCTGCACATGGTTTGGTACTCTAATTAAAAATGTTATTGAAGGAATGAACCATTTCTTTATCATATTCATTGTTTCTCCTTGAGATGCTCAAGAAAGAAAGCATTTCTTACAGGCCTTGTTAATCTAAACATTCTAGAAAATCCAGATGGCAAAAGATGCCCCCTGAAGAGTCACATGTGACCACCAGGGAGTTAGGGAGTGTGTTCAGGCTTTGTCTCTACAATACACAAATGTCAGATTCCTGTTCCTGTTCTTGTTTTGTTTTCCCATTGATCATGACTAGGTGTCTACTCCAAGGGTTAAATAAACAACCTTAGTGACGTGAAGTAAAGTGGATAATTAGAATCCATGATGACAGTGATACCAGTATGGCAGGGTAATTCAATGTCTTCCCCTGTGGTCTGTTTCCCAAGCCAAACTAATACCTTTTCAAAATCATAGCATAGCTTCAAAATCAGCAAAGCATTGTTCACGCAAGCAGAGATCAGGTTTACAGAAATTACAAAAAAAAATCCTGCTTAAATTAAGTTAAGGATACCATATTCCATATCAACCCATTATTTATTTCAGGTGACATCTCACTTAAAATTTAAATATAAGCAAAGAACAATGGCTGCTGACATTAATATGCACCAATGTCATAGAATGGTTAGACTAATTTATATGTAAGGAACAACAAAATATGATTATAATTACATTTAATATCCAAGTATTAAATAAATCAAGGAGCCCATTTATATAGATAAAAATAACAACATTTAAGACTGATATAATAACACTAAAATTTCATGACAATTCCAATATACTAAATCACAAATCACTAGGGATTATTTTTCTTTACTGTGCATTATCATTTACTTCTACGTGTCTAATTATCTAACTCTGAAAGGTTTCCTATGTGATGCAAAAAGCTTGTTAAGTGACATATTGCCTCCTGACAAATGTGTTGCTGAGCTTAACACAAAGTGGGAAACTTTCCTTTTCAAAGCAGTTCGGTGACAATAGGAAATGCAGTAAACTGGAGAAGAGTTTCTGATGGCCATGAGGAAGTCTTATTTTTTTAAGGAGTAGTAGTAACCTGGAAAATACTATAGTTAGCATATCTAAAATAAACAAGAATCCATAAACATATAAGTAACACACAAATTAGAATGCAATTTTAGGCAAAGAAACTTTATGTTTATTGAACACCATTTGGGAGCTGCAAAATCTAGGCAGAGACCAGATGAGACAAAAACATTAAGCAAAACATTTTTTTATTGTATGCAAAGGTTCTGTGATTTTCTGTTGTAACATTGAATCACTATATAATAATGCATTTGCTATATTTATCATTCAGAAATAACAAAAATAATACATTTTTATTAGTTTTCACTGATTCAGTAGGCTGCACTTTTTAGTCACTTGACCTACTTTCTTTGCAAAAAATTACAAAAAATACTGCATACTCTGGTTCTGCTTTGTTTGGTTACTCATAAATACACATCTTACTTTGGGTAGTGTCAGTGTGCCACTGCTGCAGTGAATTGTACCTTTTCAAGGTTCACTCACCACTGAAACTGCATTGCCCTTGTCAGTTTTCTAGAGCTGTCATCTTCCCTAAAAATCCGCCAGTGCTAGTCTCGTACAGGCATAGGTGCTGAAGTTCAGTACAGGATAAGGATCCAGTATATAAAAAATCCCTGGCATGCTTCATCTTCATTTATCTCTACTATTGAGAGCCCAGTAGTCACGTGGCTGTCTTTTTTCATCACCACAGTGGCTTGTCATTGATCATTCATTTTTATGGTGGTTATTGTATCAGTTTTATAGAAAATTCAGCCACACATCTCTTCTTTTCAGGAAAATTCATCGATAAGGGTATGTCTTGCTTTTCTATCCAGTAAACACATGTGCATGTGGTAGGAAAATTTACTGCACTGAGTATCCATTCTGTGTAAAGCCTCGTCTGAAATGTGTGAGATTTGCTAGAACTTTAATAAGGTTACTAGGTTGAGAAAGGCTGTTATTTCTTATATAACACAGAATAAAGTTACAGAGGTTAATGGAAGCTCTTTAAATAGAAAGGAGAACCCTAGAAAAACTAAAGATTCTACAAATGACAGAAGAGAGGAAAACATGAAAAGTCAGTTAAGAAACAGACTAATAAGCAAACAACCACTGAAAAAGTGAAAAACATAAGTCCGTCTCCGGTACATTGTAAGAGGTGGTAGGCTCTGTGATTCTCACAACAGATGTAACAAAGTCAGTCAGTAAAAACCTTAAGAAATAATTGTTTTTTTTTTCAGACCAGGCAGCATACAGAATAAAGCAGCATGCACCAACAGTTGTGCCAGTGACAGACTGTCATACATTTTTACTCCTCACTGCCTGCTGACCATCAGGCCTCACCACTGATTGGTCCTGAGACCTGACTGTGTAGCTATTATGCATGCAACCTTTGCAGTTTTCTCTTTATGCAAGGCACTAACCCCACTCCTGCAGGTTTATGAGGCACCTGAGTCACTACAGGAACATCTTATGCCCTCCACTAGGCATGGGCCTGCTCCCACATACATACATCCTTACAATTTCCATCAGTAGCCACGTATTGCCAGGTCTCTGCTTTCTGTCTACAGCAATTGAGTACCAGGTTTACAAAGTGCAACCTCAACAAAAAAGACCCAGAGTGAATAATTGCACAGATACCAGAACAATCTAGTGAGCCTTCACTAATGATGAAGGTGACATGAGCATGACTGACTCAGACTCTCCACTTTGCAGCCTGTTTTCCCCAGGTTTTTCACTATAAATTTATGTAATATTTTATGTTAATGCATTAGTCAACAGCAGCCCATGCAAGGACAATTTCAGGACCAGTACAGGTCCTCTACATTTATAAGGCCTAGAGTTTCTTCACCTGTACTACTGATGTTCAATCCATCCATGTTTTTCAAGCCACATATGACATCTGTAATAACCCCAATGTACAACCACCACCATTCACTGAGTTTACTAGGCAGGAAGAGAATGAAAGTACATTGCCAGGCCGTTCTTCAATATCACACCAACACTGCATCCTTATTAGGAGCAATTTAGATTCACCAGTCTGGTTACTGCATATCTTTGAGAGGTGGGAGGAAACTGGAGTAGCACAAGAAAACCCATGTGAGGGCAGGGAAGACATGCAGATTCCACAGTAAATGCACCCCAGCTGAGAACTGAACCAGAGAACCGTTCACTCTGTCTTGACATTGCAACTCCCTGTGCCACCTTACTACTGATGATACGACAGGAAAAAGAAAAAGATCTTCTTGTCCATTATCTTCTGAAGAGGAAAAAAGTTGTGCATGAGGCAGATGAACCTTGGATTCTGATTCAGATAGCAATCATACCCAATGACAATCATATGCTTCTTCTCCAAAATACTACTTTTGTACAGCCTGTGAATTACATAGAACAGTATTTAGGATGGCCTATTGAAAGCCTTTCCCTGATGAAAAGAGGTATATAGTCATTGTGCATATGAAGCTAGCATGATGGTCAGTTTCTTCTTTTTTATAGACATTAGAAGAGATTTTAGCTTTCAGTTCTCAGCATTCATACACTGAATTTCTGTTTCCAAAGACGGCAAACACACTATTCAGGGCATATACAGATAGGCTGGATAAGCTGACTGGCAATATCATACAAATGTTTCCATATGCTTCAGTCTGTAACAAAAGAAATCCCTGTAGCATACTTATGTTATGTTAAAAAATCAAGAATTTTGGAGAAGCATGAAATAAGGCTTACATGGTCTCTTACCAGAGGTCAAACCTGAATCAGTTAAAGGGAACTGTATAGCCACTGCCTGAAGAAGAAGAAATGACAGATAATTTTGAGGAATTAACTTCAATATGACTTTGATGTGGTTCTGTAGATTTTCCCTAATTGAAGACAGGCATATCCTTTATATGTGAAAACCTAGCTGCAGGTTGCACCTGAGATCTTTGAAATCTTCTTTGTGAAGACAGCCAATAAGTTACTGTGTCACAAAAAAGAAAGGGAAAACTGAGATGGTCGTTGTCCATATGTTACAGACATACATGTCAATCCATCAACAGCAATTTTATTGAGCTGAACGATCAAAGGAAAACAAGTAAAACAACCATTGCAGAACATCTGAGGTAATGTTTTTGTGCAGGAGGGAAAGCCCCCAGCATCCCATGTGGCAAGACAGCTCTCAACCACCCTAAACTTAAATATACCTATACCTAGATAAAATAACAATGGAGAAAAGAAAAGAAAACTCTACTGTTCAAGCATTCAGCACTCGATAAAAATGCTGTTGATCAAATGATAGTCTCCCTATTATAGTTCTCTGTATGTTACCCAGCCAGTAATACACCCTTCCATAGCAAGCAGGATGGTATGCAAAAAAACATACATAGGAAAACAGATGGCATCTTCCTCGTGCATATCATACAAAACATAGTAACAACAGAAAATATCCTGATGACTGCAGCCTAGATCGACTACCTACCCCTTCCCCAGAAGCATAACTAGGGCAGGGTGAAGGGGACATGTATCCTGGGTCCAAGTTCTTTTGTTTTTTTTTTGTTTTTTTTTTTTTCAAAACAGGTTTATTGTTTTAACATACAAGAGAAATATCATAACAATTTTATACAAGTAATTAAAAATAGATATGATTATAACATTCAACAAAACAACTAAAGTATTTACAAAGACATCCACTACAATCAGATCAATTAATTAAACTAAAATACCATGCTATTGAAATTAGGATTTTTTAACAAATTTTGTAAATTATCCCATACAATATAATAAGATGTTTTTCTAGTTGTTCTTGACCTAATTGTGTTTATTTCCATATGGCACACTATATTCATAACATTTTTAAATTCATTGAATGAAGGAGGTGTATCTGAAATCCAATTTCTGGTTATTATTTTCCTAGCCACTGCTAGAATAGACCATAACAAGGGAAACTTAACCTTTTTAACACTTTGAGGTACAGGTGTGTTGAATAATATAAGAGATTTAGAAATAATGAAATTATCTGTAAAAAGAGCCTGCAAAAATTCATTAATTGACTTCCAGTATTCTTTCAATTTTATACAGTCATAAAACATATGAGCCCAGTCAGCATTAATTTCTACATTACATCTCTTACATAGATTATCTTTATTATTTATTTTATTCTTAATCAAAGGTGTATAAAAAGATCTATGTAAAAAATTCCATGTATAAAGTCTCCAGACAATGGAAGACGTAGTTCTATAGGCAGATTCCAATATATATTGTTTATCTTGTTGATTTGGTGGGTCCCCATTAATAGAAGTGAAATAATTCCAGTATGTATCTACACTGTAAAAAGTTTCTTGTCTGATAATTTTATGTATGTATGAAAGTTTACCTTTATCAGAAACTTTATGTTGTAAATTTAATATCAAGTAATCAATCAGTGTTGGAATAGATTCTTTAACTGTTATAGACATTAGATCTATTTTATTAATGAGATGTTGTCTAAAGGTCTGAACCTCTAACCAGCAAGTTTCTCTTAGATCAAATTCTTGTTTTAAGAAATCTAGATTTTTAACTTTATTATCAGATATCAACTGATACCAGTACTTTAGATCATTATCTATAGCTAAATGAGTTCCTTCAGAAGTAGATGACAAAAGCATACCCTGAGTATACATTATAGGGAATATAATAAAATTCCATTCCCTATACTTAGGGTACATGAATATAAAGTTACGATAGCTAATAATAATATTTAATGGGTAACAAACCATATGTTTAGGTGTAATAGGTGAAGTACAAAATTCCTTTAGTAACCATAACATGGAGTTATTTACAATCATATTTTTATGTGTTAAGGAGATTTTCATGAAGTGCATACTAATTAGCTCCCAATAATCTTTCCATTTTGTGACATATGACTGATCTATTAATAAAGTAATAACTTTTGCAATAGAAGAGATAGTATATAAATTAAAGTCTGGAAAAGAAATACCCCCTTGAGACCAGCTATTAGTATGTTTCTTTAATGCAATCCTAGGTCTATTATGTGCCATAGGAAATTTAACATTAGTGTATTCAGTTTCTTGATAATTATTTTTGTAGGTGGAAGTATTATTGATTGTATTAAGTATAAAATCTTGGGGAATATTATCATTTTAATAATTGTAAGTCTCTCCTCCATAGTAAAAAACATATTATTCCAGGTATTAAAACGATTTTGTATATTAAGAAAACAGGTATTATAATTATTATATATAATAGATTTAATATCTTTAGATAGTATTATACCTAAATAGGTTATCTGACCTGAATTGGGTACATATTTAGTAAAATCACTAATGAGAATATTCTTTCGTGTATATATAGGTAGTATTTTAGTTTTTTCTTCATTGAATATTAAACCAGAAATACTTTTAAAAATCATCATTTTATCAAATAGAGACTGCATAGAAGAATTAGATCCTGCTGATGTAATTAGAACATCATCTGCAAAAAGTTGAATTTTGGATGTTGTATTTTCATCTATTTCAAAACCCTCTATTTCAGTACTGTTTCTGATCAAATTAGCCCAAGGCTCCATTACTAAAGTGAATAATAGTGGAGAAAGTGGACATCCTTGTTTTGTACCTTTAAAAATGGGTATTTTTTGTGAAACTTATGTTCCTACCTTAATATAAGCCAATGTTCCTTTGTATAAATGCTCAATTAGATTTACAAATGCATCTGAGAAGTTTGTGCACTTCAGTAAGGTAAACAGATAATCCCAACTTACTGAATCAAATGCTGAACTTATATCAAGACTAATAAGTGTTAAATCTTTCTTTTTCCTATTTGCAAAATCAATTAATGTTAAAGTTCTTCTTATATTATCAAAAGTATTTTACAATGAAGCCTGTCTGATCTATATCTATAATGCCGGGGATGATTGTCTTCAATCTATCAGCAAAAATACTCATAAACATTTTATAATCAACATTAAGTAATGAGATGGGCCGATATGAAGTACATCTAGTTGGATCTTTATTAGGTTTTAAAATTGGCGAAATAAATGTATATTGCCAAGATGGGGGGGGGTTATTAACTCAGTTTGGGCCAAAATAAAAACCTTATGTATTAATGAATATGTACTTTTAGAAAGGATTGTATATATCTCTGGTATAATACCATCATTACCCGGTGCTTTGTTTGATTTAAGCTTATTTATTTGTGTAATAACCTCTGTATATGAAATACTTTTGTCCAATAGTTTAATCTGTTGTTTATTAAGCTTTTATTCATGTTTGTGGTTATAAACTCCTTTATTTTATCTTTAGGTTCCATGTTAATGTTATTATGGTTAATTTTGTGAAAGTGATTTCTAAATTCATCTAGTATTTCTGGTATACTAGAAACATTCTTCTTTTCCTTAGAGAAAAGATTTATTTGATATAGTTTTGTTTATTCAACCTTTTTGTTTTATTTTTAAGTCTATGTAAGTATTTGGGGCTTATTGAATAAGACAAAAACTTGTATTTCTCTAAAGTTATTTTAACTTTATGAGTTAAAATTTCTTTGTATTTCTCATTTAGTTTGTTTATTTCTTCAATAACTTTCTTGTCCATAATATTTTCTTTATTATTATGTTTATAAGAGTCTAATTTACTTTGAATATCTAACAATTCCTTATCCCAAGATTTCCTTTTATTATTATACCATCTGATACTTTGTCCATATAGATATGATTTTAAGGCATCCCAAACATAGACAATGGAGACTTCAGGAGTATTATTTATGTCTAAAAAATGTTTTACTTCTGAAAGTATATATTCTTTATAGTCTTTTAGTTGAGTTAAGTATGCTGGTATCCTTTTCATCTGAACATTATGAGTATTTTTTACCATGAATTCAAAAACAATTGAATTATGATCAGATATAGGACATGAAATGATTTTGGAATTAATTAAATCTGTTACCATCTGGTTAGAAATAAAGACCCTATCTATTTTTGAATAAGTTTTGTATCTGTTAGAAAAAAAGGTGTATGGTAATGATTTTGAATCTATCTGATTATTAATATCATTCAAATGATAAGAATTAGCAAAATCATTTAAATGTTTTGCATTAGATGTAATTCTTGGGCAGCCACGGTGGTGCAGTGGTTAGCATTGCCGCTTCACAGCAAGAGGTTCTCCGGTTCGATCCTCGGCTGGGGTGCCTTCTGTGCGGAGTCTGCATGTCCTCCCTGTGGTTGCGTGGGTTTCCTCCGGGTGCTCCGGTTTCCTCCCACATCCCAAAGACATGCTGCAGGTGGATTGGATACTCTAAATTGGCCCTAGGTGTGCGTGTGAGTGTGCCTTCTGTGGAAGGTTGGGCGCCGGGCTGGCAACTCGACACCGTAAAACTCCACTGCCATTCAAATGTGCGGACAAGGTGATCCGCTGTGGCGACCCCTAACCGGGAAAAAGCCGAAAGAAGAAGAAGATTAGATGTAATTCTTCTTTTTCCTATAGTGGTAGTATCACTTTCATGTAGTATACAATTAAAGTCACCAGCTAAAATAATATCTCCTATAGAGAATGATATGATCTTATCAAGATGATGTTTCACTGTATTAATACCAATTCCAGGTATCCAATATACATTAATTAAAGTGTAAGTCTTCCCATTAATTTGTATTGTAACCATACAAAACATTCCTTTGTCATCCTGATAAGACTTAATGGTTTTAGGAATGGGCATACTTTTATTCCATAAAATAGCCACTCCTCTTTTTTTCTGAGTGTACTCTGAACTAACCAATACTGTATATTTGTTTGTGGCTAGTTTATCAATATCTTTTTTCAAGAGATGGGTTTCTTGCAGGAAGACTAAGTTGGCCTTATGTAAATTAATGTATCTTATTAGGCTTGCCCTTTTACATGGATTATTCAATCCATTAATGTTTAAAGAAATTCCTTTTAAAGATGTCATTTGGCATTTTAAAACTTAAGAATCTTATGATCAAAATAACAAATAACAACATAAGTAATGTTACATCTCCTCCTTTAGGTGTACCTTTAAATATAGCTGTATTTATTGAATCTCTTATGGGATTTTGTATAGGATTCAATTTTGTTTGTAGTGACAATGAGTGTACAAAATATACTGTGGATGTCAAAACTATATACATATAACAATGAACAAGTGAAAATAATGTAAGGATTAAACCTTGCATCCAGCCTGGAGTTAAAAACTCCAACTTAGAGTAGTATTTACCACTCAAGTTAACCCCCTACCCTAAGCAGCAGTACCTCAGCTACCACCTTATCAATTTAATACTGGTTATATTTAACTTAAATTAACAGCTTTCAATTCAATTATCTAGCAAGACAAGACTACACATTTGATAAAACAGCATCATATAAACTAAAATAAACTTTTTTTTTTTAAAACTATTCATACTAATATATACATCTATGTAATATAATACACTTGTATTCAAATATCATTCAAATAATCTTGATATTAGGAACCAAGAGGAGAGAGAGAAATAAAAGACATGAAAGAGGGAGAGAGAGTGAAAGAAAGAGAGAGAAAAAAAAAGGAAGGCAGATTTACATATTAATTTATTCAAAGTATGTAAAAATAAGTTCTAACATTCAATTAAACTTTGGCTAATATGGTTCAGACATTACATATATTAAGATGCATCTATTTTCTGTCATGTAAATGCAGTCACCAGCTTCCAAAAAAAAACCTTGAATTGCTTGTATATGAGCATTTTACTCATACTCATTATTGTCAATAGAATAAAATATATTTATAGAAATTGTTATAAATCATACTGCATAGTTATGCAAATTCTCAGAAACACTTGCATTATTGTAAAAAAGCCATCTGTATTTTGTATGTCTATACTACTGCTTTAAAATATATCACATGACAATTTCTTCCAGAATAGAGTTATAAAGTTATTTATGCTTGTCAATCAGATGAATTAAATGAGTTATAGTTTTTAACACAGATTAGTATGCTGCAGTCAAGTAGATTTTCAAAAACACTTGAATAAATGTTTCATTTTCTATGCCTTCTAAAATAAGACATTTACTTACTACAAGAAACTGCATCATTTAAAATCATTATAACTGACATATTTTATGAATTATAACATAGATATTTAAGTAATTATCTAAAATAACTCACATTTAAATGTTAAAGAGTTCATTTTCCTTCACATAGTCGCATTTGCATCAGTTCTACTTCCTGGTAGAGTGTTCTTCCTGAATCTGTGATGTGTCAGTGTGATATCTGGGTCAAAGGTCAAATTGACTGCTTTCAGCTTCTCTGTGAGAATTCTGAGAGTTGAAGCTTTTAAAACAACTCAGGGACACTGTTCATGAGGTCGCCCACATCCCAGATTGTCTCCCTTAACATTTTGGTGGGAAACTTGTTAAAAATTAGTGACAAACATTCATTTAGCAGTGTAAATGCATCTAAACATGACAAAACCTTTGCAATGTATTTTACAGGTTATTAAAGCCTCTATGTAAGTGAAATTAAGCCCAAAGTTATTAATAAGTAATAAAACTCAATATTTTTGTCCCAACTCAATTTTTATGCAAATCTTATTATTTACTGTGTCTATATGATCAAAAGCATTTCTATATATTAATATGAAAAAAAATAAAGAGAAAGAATAAAGAAAAGAAAAAGAGAGTAGAAAATAAAAGAGTGTAAAGCAGAAATAAAAAAAATGTAAGAGAAAGCTATAAGAAGTATATACAATGGAATATTACTTACTGTTTATATTAATAGAGTTAAAAATAAAACATATTATTTACTATTATTTAGTTCTAATTATTATCAGTTAAAGCATGACAGATTATTTACAAACAAGCATAAGCAGTATAATCAAGAAAGTATAATTAGGAATAGCATTTGAAGAACATATAAACTTTTACAAGGAATAAATATGTTATTATTCTATTAATCATATTTTCATTACTCTTCTCTCCTGCCCTCCCCACCCTTTACCCACTACATAATCTAAATAGAATGTCATTGTTTAAACAAAGAAAAGAAGAAAAGGAGAAAAAAGAGAAAAAAAATGTATCAAATTACTGACCTTACTTCTCTTTTTCAGAAAGAGAAACAAATTGAATAATAGCTTGTTATTAGTTCCTCAGATATTTTGACTGGTTATGAAACAAAACATTTATTTGCACACAGAGAATAACTTTGATTAAATCTTTTTCAGAATATTTGTGGCTTTCTGGAAATGCAGGAACTATATTTAAAAAGATTAATAATGAAGTAAAATGATGAGAGAAAAAAAAAAAAACATAGAACAAATCATTTGTTTTTTAGTCTCTTCTTCTCTGAAGTCTTCCATGAAGTTTCAGTTGCCAGTCTCTTTAATGAAGGACTAGCCCATTCCATTTCCTCTATTTTATCCAAAATCTTATTTTTTTTGATAAACAGTAAAGCAGAGTCTAAGTCATCAAAAATTTTAGGACCATCAGAAAGGAAGATTTTTAGCTTGGCAGGAAACAGAAGGTATGTTTTAAACTGTGCTTTTTTAAGCTCCCTTATTAGTGGCAGAAAAACTTTTCTTTTAGCTATTACCAAGGAAGAATAGTCATTGTCAAAACGCACAGTTGTCTCATTAATCTTAACAGGAGCTTTAGGCCAAGCAGATTTAAGAACCATCTCTTTATCAAAAGATGATAGAAATCTAACTTTAACTGATCTAGGATAGTTTTTGTTAGAGTTAGTATTAGCTATAGATCTATGTGCTCTTTCGATATCAAAAGAGAATGCTTCTGGTAAGTCTAAAGTTTTAGGGAGCCATGTTGTTAAAAAAGAATATTGTTACCTTCAATATTTTCTGGCAGTCCAAAAATCCTAATGTTATTGCACCTAGATCTATTTTCCAGGTCATCCAGCTTTGTTTGTAAATGTGTATTTTGTTTCAGCAGAAACTCAATGTTGATTTCCTCTTCTTGGATTCTATTTTCCATGTCATTCACAGCTTCTTCTATGCCTGTCATCTGGATCTTCTGTTGTTGCAGGTCTATATGTAGCAAGTCTATTTGTTTTGTAGTTTTTTCTATGAAGGTATCTATTTTAGTATCCATTTTTATCCATCTTAGCAGTAAGTTACTGGATTATAGTTATCAGAGACTGAAGTTCTTTCTTGATGCTGGAGTCTTGAGAATTTGTCTTACTGGAACTCATTTCAGACTGATAAACTGACAGGAAAATTTCCAAAGTGATTTCTGACAGGAATATTGTTAAAATTTCCTTTCTTTTTTAGATATAGTTCAAGAACTATATAAAACAAACATATTTAGAAAGAAAATTACTTCAAAAATTAATTTTTTAAGTAATTAATTCCTGTCAGCGTAATGAAATTGGTGGAGCTGAAGAAATCTGCTGCTATCCTGTGTTCATCCTTGGCCACGCCCTGGGACCAAGTTCTCAGGGGTCTCAGTTATCAGGTGCTGGAAGCATGGGACTGCAGTAGTGGCATTTATAAATGAATGATGCGACTGCATTTATAGCTTAGTTGAAGTGCTGAAGTATTTTATGTGAGGGAGATGAGTTTGTGGTAGTAAATGCAGCAAGATTTTTCTTCCTCAACTTAGAGTTCAGGAGGCACCAGTTTGAGGATCTGCACTAAGCTAGTTATGGTTCTGTCCTTACCCACTTATATCTGGTGACAGAGAGAGATATGCAAAAAGCATACACAGGAAAAGAGGCAGCATCTTCTCAGTGGAATGATACAGAGCAAGATAACAGCAACAGAAAATATCCTGGTGACCAGCAACCTGGATCTATGCCCTAACCCTTTCCCATTTATACCTGGAGACAATTTTTAATATTTTGTGGCAAGCTGAGAGTATGTTACTTCATAAAAGTAGATTCAACACACCATTCCAGAAGGTTGATCTTTAGAATTTCAAAAGTACCCGTACATATTTTCTATTTTTAAGACTTCATCTCTTTAGATGCATAATGCATTAGAGGCAATGGAAGAACTTTTAAACAAAAAACCAGCAAGAAAGGCAAAGCATAGACACCTGCACCACATATTTCAAATCTTAACAAATTCATTCAGACCAAAGAGTTCAAAATGGTAACTTTAAAGGCTGTCCTTCCCTTCATGGAACAAAATTATTTTATGACAACCCTAGACATGAAGAATACATATGTTCACATCCCAATAAGTCGATGTTCCACTTGCTCTATGGAGCAGAGATTTTGCCCTGACTGTACCTCAGACAATCTGCATTTGGTTAGCAGCTGGAGAAGCCAGCAGAGAGGAGTGAGAGTAAATGCCTGATGCCTGCTCTCCCATCCTGGGTGGAAAGTGTAAGCCGAATTCTACATCAAGAAATCCAGCTGAAGGAAAACCAGGTATGGTATCTCCTTTAAGTTGAGACTGAAGACACATAAGCTCACCACATAGCTCTCATGTACTCTAGATGAATAAAAAAGATGGGCAGAAGTACACAGCCATGCTAACTTCAACATAGCAGGTATTGCACTGCACTGAAATGAGTGTATACTGAAACTCTCATGCCCCGTTATGAGTGTTGACAGTGGTGGCTGTCTGTCATTGACTTGTCATGGTGTTCTGTGATGTCAGGAAATATAGGAAACAAATTAACCGATAGGGTATAGGAGCTTCCTGGTTTATAGAAGATGAGGGGAACAGGAGTCAGAAAATAATGCTAAAAGCTATGAATTTCTCAGAAGTATATTTCTACATTCATACCTCTCAACTGTACAGATTTTCACAGGATGTCCAGATTTTTGCTTCATTTTTGGTCCATTTCTCATAAAATTGTGGTTTTCTAGTATATCACTGGAAAATCACTGAAGACTGAAGTCAGAAAATAATGACATACATTTGAGTTTCAAACTTCATACCCTTCAGAAAATTCATGCTAATGCAAAACGTGTTAATCTATCAACTTTCTAAGTTTGTAAAAGCAATATTTAATAAGTGTCCCTATTTTGGGTCTTTTCCCCCCATTATTTATGGCTTTGTCCAGATTTCTTGCTGTAAGAGGTTGAGAGGTATGTCTACATTCAGTTTCTTAAACTGCTAGTTCGGCTATCCAGTCCTGACAATGTTTGTACTCGTGAGATAACAGCAGATAACCATTTATCTCATCAGTATGAATATCCTATTATGGCTCAGACACAGAACCATTTGAGGACCACAGTAGAACATTTTCAGTCATTGAGCATAACAGTAAACTTACCATAAATGAAACCTAATGCCATTACAGTCTGCTTTCCTAGGTTCAGTACAGCTAAAAGTGCTCATTCTACAGAACTAAATTCAAAAGATCATATCTTTAAGCAGAACATTATCTCAGTGGCAGCAATTACAACAATACAGAACCTCATGGTTCTGGGTAACATATTGTCCTCCATTCTAATGGTTTCTCATCTCTTTACATGAGATAACTTCAGAGAGTGTTAAAGAATGTTTGAAATCAAGCTACTGACTATCTAGAGAATGAAATTCTTGTAATGAATTTAGTAAGGAAGACATCCATTTGACAGCAAAATCTTTACAGCTTTGCTATCAGAATGGCAATATTGTCTCTGTCTCCTCAAAAAAAAAAAAAAAGATAGCACAAGCATCAGAGTATCCATTAGGAATGTGTGTGAAGAATCTATCATGACAGGGGTGCTGGTCTCTACAGAAAAGTTCGCTTCACAACAGTGTCAAAGATATTGGAGCAACTATTTTGGAAACATTACACGGTATGTCTTAACAATGTTCCTTTCTTTGAGGTGAGGCTGAACAAGACTACAGGGATGAGGTATGTTTACAGTAGGGAGAGAAAAGGTCCTATCAAATTTGCCAGGAAACAGTATTAATATTGCAATGACCAGTCCAGTAAAACCAAACCTATATACGGTCTGAAGATGCTAACAGTGAAAGCGCTTATCTCTGTATTATTGCCTTGATATTAAATCCTACATTTTATAGTCCTGTTGTGCCTTGGTTTGATCCGTTTTTTTTCTACACCTTCATTAGTATAATTTTTGTATTATTATTATTCAATGGGACATTTACTCCCTGGAGTTTTTTATTGTTTTTATTACTTTTAAAAATATGACTATTGCATTCTGTGGTTTGCTGTTATGCACACCTCTGATTCTGGATTTACAGCTAAAGCATTTATGAAGTAATTGTACGTGGCTATTAAGTCATCACTAGGTGTACAGTTGTAATGCCAGCATCAGCAGGATTTTAAATGCTCAATACATAGATCAATTATTAATTCCACTATTTTTTTAAATCTGGAGGAAAGGGCTGAGGGGATGCCAGCCCTCACCTTAAAAATAGAATTAACAAAAAAGTATGCAAACCATGCAAGTTTTGGAATGAAACTGGTACTTGCTTCTTCCACACAGCATGTTGACTGCTACCAGGAAATTGCTTCTCGTGCAGTCCCTGGAGTTGTCAGGATGATATGGCAGCTGTCAATCCACATTTTCAACATATCATTCAGATAGCTACGGAGATACACTAGAATGGTCCAGTTCTCTGAATTATCACCAAGACATCTCAGGGAAATGTTGCATGGACCCCAGAAGGAGTGACAAAAAACTGCAGGATGGAGGTGAGGAGCAGATGCGCATGAGAGACTAGAATATAAAAACCTGGACAGATGTAAGAAAGTAAAAAGGCTGTTTATGGATGTTAGAAAATTAAGTATAAATAATAAAGGAGACTAACTTTACACAAGGCACACTGTGGCAACAATGCAGAGCCTATCCCAACAAGAGGATTTTGTAAATACCATTTTGCTAAATCATCATTCAGGGTTTATTTCTACCAAAATAAAAGCATTGTTGCATGTAGAAGGAAGCTATGAAATCAGTTTCAAACAGAAAACAAAGAAGATGTGATGCTTCCTGGACAAAACAGAAATTTGTGAGAATGCAAAGAAATGGTGTGACTGAAAATTTTGCATTGCAGGCTAATAATAGGAAAAATAATATATATATATATATATATATACATATATATATATATATATATATATATATATATATATATATATATATATTTATGGGTCTACTTCATTTGATCGAAAGACCATTTGACCTAAACCCATTTAATCGAAATTTAATTTGATCGAAAACCAGTATTCAAGGCAAATAACGGGGATTTGTCTCCCTCCCCAATGTTGTGCGACCCTGGAGTTGGTATATATAGTTGGGGGGTGGGGGTGCAGCCCCCCACATTGGGTGGTGTGGGGGGTGAAGCCCCCTGCCTATTTCCCTTTAAAATATGTACATTTTGTGTTATTTTCTTCTTTTAAAGGAAACTAAGTGGGGGGCTTTGCCCCCCACACACCCCTAACTATAAATACCAACTCCAGGGTCACACAACATTGGGGAGGGGGACAAATGAAATTTCGATCAAATGGGTTTAGGTCAAATGGTCTTTCGATCAAATGAAGTATATATATATATATATATATATATATATATATATATATATATATATATATATATATATATATAGGTCTATTTGTAAACACACCAATCTAATGTCAGATGCAAAACACCAACAAAATAAGTTTGATCCTACACAGTAGTGAAAACAAATAAAACTGAAAACAATAATATCAAGAGAAGAAAACGATTTACTCTCCCGATAGTAAAACTAAAATGCCTCATAACACTAATTTTGTCTGAACAGTGGCACTGTTACATGAAAGTTTTAATGATGTCAATGTGTAGGGTTAGGGTTGGGGGAACGGGCAGCATTAGGGTTGGGTAAGCACCTATTAATAAAGATGGCAGGGGGGCCCTGCATTTGTTGTACAAACATACATTCAGTAAAATGCAGGGAAACCATACCTATATAAATATATATATATATATATATATATATATATATATATATATATGTGTGTGTGTGTGTGTGTGTGTGTGTGTGTGTGTGTGTAGATATAGATATAGATATATAGATAGATAGTTAAGTACTCCTTAACTGACTGCGCTTCAAAACAAAAACAAGAGATAAATAACTATCCCTAAAAGATGTACAAGTACTACCAGTTGCTGGGTTCTGAATGCACAATGATCCTTTAATTATTATTTCAAATCTTTATTAACGAATTCAGGCCAATAAGCCAGACTCCACAAATAGTACATATGGCATGTTTTGCTCTTTTTTGAGTACATCTATACAACATAAGTGCAGAGCCATTCTGTTCTCTGAAATACTCATCTTTTAAAAAAGCCAGATGTCCATTATTTACAGAGTGGTTCTCAAATAAGGTTCAAACAAAAAAAAAAGACGTCTCTCAACAAATGCCAGTAGGACTGAAGAAAGGACACCCTAGCAAAAAAAGATTACTCTGGAAAAAAAATTACAAACCTGTCTTGATGAAGGCAAGATTTGAAATATGTCAACTCATAAGGGCATATAAGTATACCCATCCACTGGCTTTTGAAAGCATAATGATCCTTAATTTGTTTCTACAAATCATTATTAATGCATTTAAGCCAACAAAATCAGACTTTTTGTAAAACAGACATATTGCATTATCATTAATGTATTACCTCCACAATCAAACAACCATAGGAAATACCACCCATTAGTGAATCACTGGTGGTGCACAAATGCAAAGTGAGGGCATTGGCAAGGTATCAACAGTTTTCTAGATCCATTTCTCTTGTAATTGTTATTTTTTTAAACAAAATATATTTAATAAATTATCACTTATGTCATAGGCAATCATGCATTTATATAAATGAAAACAAACCATATTGACATATTTTTAGTCGCAAACTTTATACATCACTTATAATCTGTACAGTCATTGTCAGTCAAACATTACAAAGCTTATTCAAATCCTGCCTGCTTTTAAACCTCATTCCTCTTCAAAAACGTTATTCTGCATGAATCGTTCCCACACTTCTCATTTTTTTCTATGTAATCTGCTCCTACCTTTTCTAAAGATTCCATTTCCAGTCGTTTTATCTCTGTCATCATCCCTTTCCACTTTGAATTATAGCTTCTTGCTTGTGCTATGTATAGAAGCCTTAACTGTGTAGCTCTGAAATACCCTTTCAAATCAGGTAGACCCAAACCACCTTGTTCAATTGGAAGGATCAGCTTATCCCACTTGACTCTTACTGTCCTCCCCTCCCAGATAAAATCCTTCAACTCTTTATTAATTACTATTCACAACTTCTCCTCTAGTTGCTAAAAATATGCCTGAACTGTGTATAAAACTAAAGGGACTAAAAACATTTTGACGGCTTGTATCTTGTTATCCATATCCGTAAACAGAGCTTCCAGCTTCTCAGTTTTTGTATTATCTTTTGTTTAGTCTCTTTCCACATAACCTTAGTTGCAATAACAGAATCCTTCACATAAATACAGGTATTTGCTGAACCAAGTTGTGTGTGGGTAGATAGTTTACAGGTATTGCCTTTGATTTATCTCCTATCCTATACTCCAACCAATCTACACAACATACCTACACTCCTCCCCTACTCCTCTACCAACTTTCTCAAGTGCCTCTGCTTATAGTAATTTACCCTGTCCCTTTACCATTATCTGTTCCCTCTTCTTAAAGACTCAACCATAACTAATATTTCTTTTATTGTCCTATCCCAGTCTAACCTCTGTTGTATTTATATAGGTAATCTTAGCAATATGCCTAACCAAGCTATCCTAACCAAGTTAATGCTCATAGCCACACTTATATCTGTCCTCACCTCAGCCTATCTCCCCACCTCTTTTGAAAAAGTGAATTATTACCACTTTAACTACTCTCCAAAACAAACAGCCATTCAGATTTCTACCCTCACCCATATTCAAATAAATATCAAGTCAACTCCCTCCTACCTGCTAGCCAAGTACCATCGACTCACACACAAGGAAAGTGAAATATCAAACTAGCTATATATATATATATATATATATATATATATATATATATATATATATATATAAAACCCGGCTTTAAGGCTAAAGAATCCCTTCTTGAAAGATGGTGACATCCACCCTAACCCTGGCCCAACCAATGTCTCCACAGTAAAAACTCACTGCTCCCATCCCTCAACCCTAGTAACCCAGACCAGACTCTCTCCAACTCTTTACTAACAGGACATCTGAGTATCCGCAGTATTAACAACAAAGTAGCCCATCTCCACGCCCTCCTTGATATTCATTCCTTTGGTATCTTCTGCCTTACAGACACTTGGTTAAAACCTGGAACTAAGGATAACGAAATAATCCCCCCAGGCTATAACATATTGAGACAAGACCACATAAAATGTAAGGGCGGGGGAGTAGCACTTCTATTTAAAAATGGGCTTCAGATCTCCTCCATACCTTATAACCCACCTCAGGATAGTAAGGCTGAAGTCCTTATGTCCAAATTTCAACTCAACCCTAGCAAATCCCTATACATCATCTGTATCTACCTACCTCCTGGCAATAACAGCAATACTACAGAGGACATTCTAAGCTGGGTGTCCTCTGCTTACCCACAAGAAACAATAATACTAGGTGGCTTCAATACTGACTGGAAATGTGTCAATACTGAAAATCCTACCTCCCATATTAATCTTCATGGCTTTAGTCAAACAATCACCACCACAACCAGAATTAATAAACCAAACAAAAAAGAGAGCACCTTAGACTGGATTCTTATTAATAAACATCAACAAACTTATAAGGTAGGAACTTTGCCTGATGATGTAAGTGATCATACTCTGACTTACATTATATGGCAAAAGAATTACATTTCTAATACCCCCACATGTAGGATTTCACAGACCAACAAACACTTTAACTCAGTACTATTCCAAAATGAACTTAATGCCTGTGACTGGAACCCTCTAAAAATTCTCCCACTTGAAGAGGCTGTTAAATATTTCATCTCTAAATTCTTAGCTATCCTCGATGAGCATGTACCTAAATGGTCTGTTAGAATGAAGTCCAAACCAGCCCACCGGCTTTCAAAAGAAACCAGACAAAAGATTTTGTTTAGGAACAAATCTTGGTCTAAGTGGAGAGCTATAAAAACCATCTCTGAGCAACAATCTTTTTAGACAATTGAGAAATATTACAAAAAAAAACAATACTCACTGACAAATAAACTACTATTGTAAACTACAGCAAACTCACCAAAATAAACCCAAGAAGTTCTGGTCAAGTATCAATAGACTGCTTCACCCAGGGCACTCTAGTACACCAACCCCACTAGGGGCTGATCATAATACCCCCCATCAAACTGCCAATGCCTTCAATACCTTCTTCACAGAGACCATACAATCTCTAGCCAGTCAACTATCCACAGACAACTCAAGTCTCCCTCCCTCTATACCTGGTACTCTCCCAACATTACAAATGCAACCCATCTCTACCACTGTCATCTACAAAATCATCCAAAAACTTAAGCCTTGTACTCCTTCTGCTGACCAGTTGCTATCTGAATACCTGCAAAAAGCAGCCAAAGCAGTTGCCTATCCCATATCTATCCTTATAAACAGAACCATTAAGGAAGGAACCATCGCAGGCATCTGGAAAATCTCCCACATTATCCCCTACACAAAGGTGGTAACTCTAACGATTATTCCAACTACAGGCCTATAGCCATTTTATCACCCTTAGCAAAAGTTATGGAGAAATGTATTCACCCTCAGCTATTAGACCACTTAACTCAACACAACATACTAGCTAGCTGCCAGCACGGCTTTAGGCCATTTCATAGTACCACCAGTGCTCTCTTATCATTCACTGAGTCCATCAATAGAAACCGTAATAAAAACATCCTCTCATTAGCACTCTTCATCGATCTCTCAAAAGCTTTTGACATGGTAAACCACCCCTAACTTATCAGTTAAATCCATCTCAAAGGTAAACACACTCCAGTTCCTTTGTAAAATTTCCCTTATTGCTTCAGCCTCCAAACTAAATACTGTAATGAAACTCATCAAATGTTTTGACTTCTGCGGGGACTCAAACCAGTACCTTGTAAAACAATCAAGACGAACCAGATACACTTGCAGAACTCAGGTTTATTGCTTGAAGTCTGTCTGATAATACACTGACCAAGTACTAAGCGCTTTCACCCAAACTGTGGGCATCATCAGAGTACAACGTCATTCACACAAATCTCAATTTAAATAGATGCATCAATAAATAATTATTCAATTAATTAAACACTTCTAATTAATGCTGAAACACCTAATATATATAGTCAATACTAATATATATTAATGAACCATGGTGAATGCACTGATATTTTGGGTTTTTTGCCAAAAATTACCTACAGTAGAGGTATGAATTTGAAAGAGTATTTTGAATCAACACAGAGTATGAATACATATGTTAAGTCTAAGATGGGCAAATGTGGTTTTTGTTATTTCTGTAGATTTATTAATGATGGTCCATATGCAGTAGTTCCTAACTATGGTAAAACCATTAGATGCCCGGGACATTGCAATTGCAAAACAAAAATGGTAGTATACCTTGCTACCTGTTCTACATGTCCTGCATACTATGTTGGGAAAACTATTAGGATGCTTAAAGACCGAATAGGAGAACATGCTAGAGACATTAAAAAGAAGAAAGACACCAGTGCATTATATTTACACAGCACAAGATGCGACAATTTTAAAAGGTTTCTATTTTTTGTTATTGATAGAATACCTTTCAACAGCAACAAGGGTGGTGATGATAAAACACTATTAGAAGTTAAGGAATGTTTGTGGCAGCTTAGATTTAATGCTAACACATACCCTGGTATTAATGACTGTATTTCCATAGCCAGTGTACTCAAATACAAATCGCTATTTATATAGGTTTTAGAGTAATATAGCTTATTATATACATTACTAATTTTTCTATTTTATACTATTTTAGGTTTTAAATATTTGTGCCTTGTGTGTTTTATTCTGATCAAATTATTAAATTATTTTATTAACAAAAGTATTATATAAATTATATTAAAAATTAGGTTTGCATTTTTAGCTGTAATCTAGTATTTTTTTAGTATTTGTATTTATCATTAATATATATTAGTATTGACTATATATATTAGGTGTTTCAGCATTAATTAGAAGTGTTTAATTAATTGAATAATTATTTATTGATGCATCTATTTAAATTGAGATTTTTGTGAATGACGTTGTACTCTGATGATGCCCACAGTTTGGGTGAAAGCGCTTAGTACTTGGTCAGTGTATTATCAGACAGACTTCAAGCAATAAACCTGAGTTCTGCAAGTGTATCTGGTTCGTCTTGATTGTTTTACAGGTTACTTTTCGTTTCAAACCAGTACCTTATCCAAAACACCACGGTGCCCTGTCAATATAGGTTTGTAAATACCTGCTTTCCTTTTACTCCAACCTTCCTCAAAAATATCTAATACCAACACCTCAGGGTACCCTCTCATCAAAAACATTCACTTGAGTAATTCACATTCCTCAAGAAATCTGTCCTCTCTTGTTACCATACGTGCAGCTCGGACCATTTGGCCCTTTGCTACAGATTTCTTCTGGTACTGGGGTTGGGCACTCGTGGGGGATTCAGGTAAATGGTGTTTTTGTAAGGATATTGAGTAGAGATTTTAGTGTGAGTGAGTGTGTGTAGTGGTGGGTTTTATGTGTTTGTGTGTTTAGTGTGACCTCAGAGTTAGTATATGTAAGTAGCGGGGGTGTGGGGGGAGCAGCCCCCACATGGGGGGTGCAGGGGGGCTTGCCCTCTGCTTATAGGTAGGGTAGGTGTGTTTGTTTGTTATGTTGTGTTTGTGTGTGTTGTTTTGTTTGCTGTAGTGTAGTTAGGTAGATGTGTTTGTGCTTGTTTGTGTGGTGGTGTGTGTATGTATATGATCGCGATTTTGAATTTTGTGGTTGCAGGTTTTCGGTTTTTTTTAATTTTCACCTTTATAGTCTCAAGATACTAAAATTCAATATTTTAGCATTTTGAGATTATAAAGTGAATATATATATATATATATATATATATATATATATAACACACACATAAATATATATATATATATATATATATATATATATATATATATATATACATACAGTAGACAGTCAAATTATCCAAACGTCAATTATTCGAACAGTCAATTATCCGAATGCAGCCTTTTAAAGTTTTTGAGTAGGAAAAATCATAATGTCTGAATATGTAAATGTTATATGCATTCACCTGTGTGTGTTTTTTGAGCTTGTAGCCTGCTCTGGTGTGAAAAATATTCTTTATTGTCTACTGGAATCGCTCAGTGGTTGAAAAGTGTATTCTCTGTATGCAGAAAAAAAAAGATTTTAGAAGTTTTTTTATATGGTTCAATGTATGTTTGATTATCCAAACAGTTTGATTATCCGAACAACACTAGGTCTCAATTAGTTCAGATAATCGACTCTGTGCTGTGTATATATTTAATTTCAGGAGGGGGAGGCTTAAGATATGGGGGGTTTGCCCAATGCCCTCAGCAACAAATTTTTTTAAATGAGAAGAGCAATGTTTAAGGCTCACTCTCCTGCTGCAATTTCAGTCTGTCAGCCAGCACTGGGAATCATGACTGTTGACATTTCATTGGGGGGGGCATAAATACCTGTGTGTGTGTGTGTGTGTGTGTGTGTGTGTGTGTGTGTGTGTGTGTGTGTGTGTGTGTGTGTGTGTGTGTGTGTGTGTGTGTGTGTGTGTGTGAGTGTGTATTGATGTATTGTTTAATGTCAAAGCACTCAAATATCAAGCATCAGAATTTTGAATACAAAACATTAACACAGTGCCATGCATGTATTAATACAAAAAATAATACATCATTTTTTGCAGGGTACCCCCCACACCCCCTGCTAATTATATTTGCTACCTCTGAGATCACAACTATCTGGAAAAGGGCATATTCCTAAACCTTGAGAATTCTGTGATCTCATCCATCAACATTCTGCTTAGTCAACCAAATTGTGTCAACTAAACAGTTGTCAATCAAACATAGTGTCAACCATATCCATATATATATATATATATATATATATATATATACATATATATATATATATATATATATATATATATATATATATATATATATATATACGTATGTATACAAACATATATGCATCTTTCTGCAGTAGGGCTAACCACCCGTTGTAAACTTTGCCCATAGATGATTGTCAATGTTGAAGTGACATCCCGACTCCATGTGCAAAAAAGGGGAAAAAGGGTTGGAGATGGATAGTTGAGCTGGGAATTGCTGGTGGAAAGCTTATTGTGTGCTTACCTGATTGACATGTGGTCATATCTAGTTTAAAACTTTTTTCTGCTAGTATATAAGCCTCAGGTTTGAGCAAGTCTTGTCTCAGTTATTCATAGTTATTCATTATTTGCCATCATTGCTAGAGAGTTTGAAAAATTTTGCTTGTAACTGATGCCATCCTTGTCAAGAAAAAAGAAACAATGTATTATTTTGAACTTGTATTGCTTGTTCTCATTGCATACTCAAGTATGTCTGTGCTATTTATTATTTTTCCTGCACTTGCTTAGAGTTTTCATTTGCAATTTTCCACTGCTGTTAGGACTGCTGTCCTGCAATTGTAGTACTTATTTTATCTTCTGTTTCAATTCTTTTAGGCATTTATTTCTCAGGCTCCCTAACACTTGGGCTCCAAACCAGTCATTTTACATTAAAAGGGTTACACTCTATATTCTTGTGGCAGGAAAAGGCTGATTTCACCTATATAAGCAGAGTATTGCTGCTGGAAAGCTTATTGTGTGCTTACCCAATTGGCCTGTGAGCATACCTAGTTTAAAACTTGTTTTTTTATTCTGCTCCTATGCAAGGCACTGCACATGAAAGGGCAAAAAGTAGATGTGTATCCATCTACATAAAGGATAAAGACACCTTAAATCTCGTTAAACGTCCTATAGGTGATGGCATAGCTACTTTCCAAGCTCACTCAAAACCAGAAAACAAAGAAGCCTATGTGTACACAAAAGCCCTCTATGACCATATAAACAGCTGCATAAAAATGGCAGTACCAGACTGAAACAAGCCTAGGACAAACCACAGAAACAAGCCACCCTGGTGGACCCTTGGTATAAATAGGTTGTATAACGAATGAAAGAAAATCCTGTCTAGAAGTAAGAGAGAATGTGCACAACAGAGCAAGAACTCCCTCATTAGTCTAAACAAGCAAATAAGGAGACTAGTCAAATCTTCAAAAGCAAATTTTGAGACAATCATAGCCTATCGAGCTCAGGATAACCGTAAGGTATTTTTCAGATGTGTCCACAATTTTACGGGCAACATCCAACAACAATGTGCAGAATTAGTTGTAGATGGCATCACCTATACTAAGCCAGAAGAGTGCAAATCTACTGGCTGATAAATTCATCTCAAATTTCACCTACCCATCACCTCCAGTTATCCCCCCCCCCGCCAGAAATAAACTCCAACATTCCACTACCAGTTGTCACTAAAGAACAGGTCACAACTGCACTCTCTAAAGCTAAATCATGGCTTCAGTAAGTCCCAACAATATCCCACAGTGCCTTTTATATAGCTTGAAACAGGACCTATCAGGCCCACTAGGATCTGCATTTAACCACATCCTGCAGACTGGCTTTATTTATCCCCTGTGTAGTGGAGGACAGCTACAGTCATCTCTCTGGATAAAGGGAGACCATCAACAGATCTGGGAACCCATAAGTTTGACTAGTCTTAAAATGCAAGGCCATAGAAAGAGTAATCATGGACCTGATAAATAACATAATAAGCCTCCAAACAAAGGACCCAACCCTTGTCAGCTTTGTCAAGGGCAGTATCATGCCTGCTCAGTCTGGTGGACTTCTTTGAAAAAGTCACTACAGCCATGGATAAGGGTAAGAAAGTGTATACCTTCACCTGGCTAAGGCAGTTGTCACAATTCCTCACTCACTCGGGTATTATAGAAAAACTCACAAAACTGGGCATAAATCCCTATGTTACCAGACGGATAGCCAAATGGCTCACGAACAGGACACGTTGTTAGAGTGTGTGAATCCAGATCCAGCAAGAGGCCACTTGCTAGTGGTCTTTGGCTGAATAAGTTTGCTGACGACTGCAAGCTGGAGGTAATCGTTGTTTCCCCCACTGATACCGATATCTTTCAGAAGGGTCTGACTCAGCCAAATGACTGGTGCCAGAGCCGTGGTCTAAAACTAAATGCAAAAAAATATACATAATCATATCCTTTGGGAAGCCAAATACCCCTGCAAATTGCAACATTAATATCACACCCAAAAACAAAGAAAGGCACTGGCAAGGCAGCTCGGATCCCAGTCGATGATGTTTATTAATAGGAAATAAGTACACTGAACACCACTGAAATAATCCACACAAACGCTTTAACTTATTCACTGCATTTTCGTCCTAAAACTTCATCAGATGAGTGTACCAACAGTTAAAAACTGATTATATACACTTTTTTAAAAAACCTTGAACCAATCAAATGAGTTGTGCAATTAATAGAACTAATACAAATAAAATTGATGGCAGTTTTTCCATCTCTTTCAACTTACTGGTTTAAAAGCCTACGTTTGCGCTTGTTTCCCATCTTTCCTGTAACTAGTCTAGTCCAGATACTGATTTGCTGTATCCAGGACTGTTTGCAAGCTTCTGAGCCCCCCAAGCCTTTCTGTGTTGGAGGGAAGCCTTCTAGCTTATCAGTGGGAATGGTAAGCACTAGGTAGCCTATCTACCAGAAGAGTGATTTCCGGCCCCGAAATTGTAGTTTATTGGCCGTTTGAGCAGAAACGAAGCAACCTCCACCCCCCAACACAACCCAAATGACACATAGCCCACAGACGCAGTGTGCCAATATCCACAGCCCATAAGGCAAACCAATGTACCCAACATACTAGTCATAGGTGACTCTATAGTCAGGCACACTGATGTCCCACTCACCAGGCTAAACAAGGAGAAGGTTACTGTCAGCTGCCTATCAGGTGCCAGGATCCACCACATAACCCACACACTCAGGTGACTCCACAACAAGTGCAAATATGACTCTGTCATTGTCCATGTTGATGTGAACAACCTACGATGTACCTCCCTGGACTACATGAAAAGAGACATGGAAGAGCTCTCCGATCTTGTAGCCCAGGCAGGTATGACCCTAGCCCTGAGTAGCATCCTGCCATCACCCAGAAATATATCACATTACAAGGACAAAATGATTGAGTTCAACAATTGGCTAAGCTTCTGGTGTCATTCTAAGGAGATCCAGTATCTGTCTGCCTGGGACGACATAGTCGACAGACCATGATGCTTTGCCAGAGATGGCCTGCACCTGTCACCCCTGGGATTCCAGATACTGGCTAAGGCTCTTGCCACCCCTATAGTGCCTTTTTTAGGCAAGGTTCAAATGACAAATTCACCACCATAACAGGAACAGGCAATCAAAAACTGAGGGTAATGCTACTCAATGCTAGAAGTCTAAATCTCAAAAATGCACTCACTTGAGGCACTCCTTAAAATGGAGAACATCGATATCTGTGCAGTGACTGAGACCTGGTTCAAGGCTCTAGAGAGCACCCCTGCATTACCAGGCTATAACTCATACCACACTTTTCGGCCATCTAACCTGGACTAGAACATCAAAGGCAGAGGAGTGTCCATATTCATTAAGGATATCCATACCTCCAGGCTAGTTGCGCAGCATAATGCATCCGAGGTTATCCAAGTGCAGCTAACTCTGGGTAAAACTGCAATCCAAATTGTAGCTTGCTACAGATCTCCCACCATGCTCCAGGATTCCCACTCCTCTTTTCTTGATATACTGGAAAATATTAGGGTTCAACCAAACACCCTAATAATGGGTGATTTCAACTACCCCACCATTAACTGGGAAAACTACTCATGTACCAACTCCTTTGCTCAACGCTTTCTGGAATTCATAAATTCCAATGCTCTGGATCAACTTATCCACACCCCCACCAGGGCAACAATATCCTAGACCTAGTCATTACCAACATGAGTGACCAGTGTTCCACACCTAAAGTCAACTCCTCGTTGGTCAGATCTGACCATAAGCTAATCACCCTAGATAGCTGCATCCTGCCCCCACCCACTATTACGGAAACCACGGTAAAAAATTTCTCCAAAGCCAACTTCATGCTTCTTAAGACAGAAGTGGTGAACTTCATGACACCCATGCAGATGGACAATACAGTTACGACTGCTAAATTCTACACAAATGCACTCTATAAGTACTTACACGAGTGCATGGATCGTGCTATCCCAAACAGAACCAAGGCACTATCCTCTAAAAAAAGGAAGCCAATCTGGTGGTCCCCTGCCATAAACAAACTCTACAACAGAAGGAAGAAACTATTGCAAAAGAGAGTAAAATCCCATGAGTGGAGGAGCTCCCTGGTCATCCTCAGTAAGAAGCTGAGATCCCTTATAAGATCCTCCAAAGCTAGCTACGAAAACAAAATTGCCACTAATTCTAAGGGCAACCACAAAGCATTCTATAGCTATGTCAAGAATCTCAATGGCAACACCCAGATCTGCTCTGAGTTACAGCACAACGGCATGAAAATTACAAAACCAACAGATATTGCCAACATCCTGGCAGATAGGTTCAGTGCTACCTTTAACCCCCTCTCACCCCCTAAAGGGCCCATATCTATACAGGAAGAATGCAGAGTCCCTGTAATCCCATCTATGCAGGTAAAAGCTGCACTCTCTGAAACCAAAAACACAGCATCCATTGGACTAGACAACATCCCAGGCTATGTTTTATATGAACTTCAGAATGAACTGGCTCCCCACCTAAGCACCATGTTCAATCATAGTCTCACGTCAGGCTTGGTGCCCACTGAATGGCACACAGCAACAGTTATCCCACTTCACAAAGTGGGAGCCACCACTGATTCTGGGAACTATCGCCCTATTAACCTGACAAGCCTGGTCTGCAAGGCCATGGAACTTATCATCATGGAACTCATAAACAAAGACATTGGTAACCTCCAAACTCTGGATCCCACCCAGTTCGGGTTTGTGAAAGGCAGATCATGCCTCCTGAACCTGATCGACTTCTTTGAGGCAGTCACCAAAGCCATAGACGAGGGTAAGGTGGTTCGTACAGCCTATCTTGACCTAGCCAAGGCTTTCGACACCATCCCCCATTCTGGAATTATAGCTAAACTCACTAAACTAGGTATAAATCCCTATGTCACAAGATGGGTTTCCAACTGGCTCACTGACAGAACCCACACTGTAAAAGTTGCAGACTCCAAATCTGACTTCAAACCAGTGACAAGTGGAGTACCACAGGGTTCAGTCCTGGGACCTGTCCTGTTTGGTATCTACTTCTCTGAAGTACAGGCTAACACAGAAGACCTCTAGCTAATGAAGTTTGCAGATGACTGCAAACTTGGAGCCATAGTCGAGTCCCCAAATGATGTGGACATCCTACAGAAGGGCCTCACTGAGACAGATGTCTGGTGTCAGAGGCATGGCCTCAAGCTCAATGCCAAAAAGTGCATTGTCATCCCCTTTGGTAAAAACTCTGTACCCATGAACTACAACATAAATGGCAGTCTACTTAATGCTGAATGTGTGATAAGAGACCTTGGGACCCAGGTGGACAGTAGTCTCTCCTTTGATAATCACATCGCCACAGTAGTCAGGAAATCCTTCTATGTGGCACACATCATCACAAAAGGGTTCTCATCCAGGAAAAAAGAGGTCATTGTTCCCCGTTCCCCTCTACTCAGCACTCATTAGACCCATTATAGAGTACAACGCCCCTTTTGGAATGTACCTCACAAGACATCTGCAGTAGCTGGAAAGGCCACAGAAGCACTTCACAAAGAGGATTACTGGCCTCAAACAGATGCCCTACACTGACTATCTTAAAAAACTCCAGCTTTACTCTGTAGCATATCGCCTACTACGAGGAGATCTCTGATATAAAGCTATGTTAAACCCAGAGCTGTTGGACATGCTACACCTAAAGAAATCCCAATCCTCCGACCTACACACTCTAGGGACATAAACCTTGCCACCACAATAAATAGGACATGCTGGAGGGATAGATTCCTTTCCCAGAGACTTCCTATACTCTGGAACAAGCTACCCATCTATGTCAAGCAAAGTTCCTCATTAGCACTCTTCAAGAAAAATCTTGATGAGTGGATGGGAAATTGGAAATACACCCCGGGGATCACTTCACATGCTGGAAGGATAGATTCCTTTCCCAGAGACTTCCTATACTCTGGAACAAGCTACCCATCTATGTCAAGCAAAGTTCCTCATTAGCACTCTTCAACAAAACTCTTGATGAGTGGATGGGAAATTGGAAATACACCCCGGGGATCACTTCTGTGGCTCTGCTCGACAGGGGGCACAGGAAATTAACTTTCTTGGGTGGCATAAACCAGGGAACCTTGTTGGCTAGGCTTACTTAGGCCCTTGGGCCGATAGCCTAGTACCTACCTATGAACCTATGAACGTAAGTATATGTAATTAGCTGATACACTATAGTTTCATTGTAAATCCTCCTAAGAGTCACTTTTGTTTTCTTCCTGCTGTATCTCCTGTGAAAATCACCTGCATTGTTCAGCACAGAACCTAAGATACCCAGGTGATCTCTCCTGTTTTTGAATTTGAATTTCTGTATACCCATCTGCTTCCTGGAGAAAATTCTACAATCATGTTCTCATCACAAATTTATCAGTCATTGGTAATATTAATTGTCTCTTTACCTTTGTGAACTCCAATCATAAAAAAAAAAATGTACATATGTGTGTGTGTGTGTGTGTGTGTGTGTGTGTGTGTGTGTGTGTGTGTGTGTGTGTGTGTGTGTGTGTGTAAATATAAAAATATTTAGAGTTTAAGAAACCATAAATTATGACATCATTATTTGTAATTTACATTAGACCTAAACTAGAGTATGGAATAATTATATGGAATCTTTTTAAAAAACTAGCATGAGTAATTGGAAAGATCAGAGCAGAAGTATAGCAGGGGCATCCATAGATGTGAAAACTCAAGTTATCATGAAATATTAAAGTACTTAGACTTGTAAAGTGGATGTCTTGTCCATCAGAAAGGACATCTGAGAAGGTTGTGCCATATCATCCTCCAACAGGGTTGAGGAAGAGGGAACATCAAAGGAACCAGAGTGGTCCAAGAACTTGTTAAAAAAACAGCAAAGACATCACATCTGAGATGACCATACAGCAGCAGAAGTTTCAGGGTTAGACTTTTTAAACTTATTTTTTGGCAAGGGAGGGATGTCTGAGTGGGAGTTCTCTGAAGCGATCATACTCTGTTAGCTGCTTAACTCTCTGGTTTTCTAAATAAATCTTAAAGATAAAAACCTAGTGTGTAAGACATTAGAGACAAATGAGTGATAAATAGAACCATCCTTATAATTATGGCTAGCTCCAAGACAAAATAAACACTTAGAGTGCTTGTCCCTGCATGGAATTTGCCTCCTGCAGTCACATTTTCCTCTCTTCAATGACACAAACAAAATATTCTTGTCATAAATAGAAGAAATAAAGGATGGGTCCAAAATGGGGATACTTTTCTGCCCATAGCTGTGGAAAAAACATGGATCACATGTGCAACAGTCTAAAGTTGAAACAAGAGTTCAGTGTTCAGGTTGGCAGCAAGAAAGTTCAGATGTATTTTGTGCCTGTATCCCCTGTAGCACTTTCTTGCTGAAGTCATACAATGGACATATGGCATGAGAGGAAGGCATGTTGGCTGGATGTGCAGCTGTCCTTAGCAGGATACCCCAGCTGTTAGTGATACTGCAACAATGATCTAAGGAAGGACATAATGCATATACTATTACAAAATACAAAACAATGTAACATATAGATAATGGGCTATCTGTTAAATTGTTATGGGCTGGGTACAGTAATGAGAATTATGCTAATGATGGTCATCCCATTGGACTTTTTGCCTACTTATGTGTATATCACTGCATATGGGTAGTAAGTAATATACTAAACCAAATCTCAATTACTTCATATCTTTTTTGTTTAGTGGGGGAGGCTTAACATGACCAGTATTCTTGCTCATATTGAATACTCTGTAGAACATACTTCACTGTTTTTGGTGCTATACTACTGGATAGCATTTCAGAGCCCCACATTACACTTGATGCCAGTCTATTACTCCTTTCAAATATGTTTTGCCAGACTTGTGCACTAGAGAATTTACATTCAAGGGATCATCATGAAATAAACAGACTTTGGGATTATTGTTTGGTTAAACTATGTTAGTCCCAGCTTAACTTTAGTTTGTACCAGTTCTCTTTGACTATGACCTTGATTTCTATATACACGTTTCCATGTTCCACCATTCTGCTTCATGCCTGCTCTGTTTATGCTTCAGTCCATTTGAAGATCATAGGATCATCTAAAGAAATACAGGAGAACCTCTCAGTCATTGATGCTAACATAGGAATGGACCAGTACTTGATTATATATCACTGCAAGTGGATAATAACTAGGGTCTGGCCCCATATCTCTGCTATACAGAGACAGTCAGTAAGCCAAAACTAACATATTCTCCAGATAACCTCTAAAAACTTTCAAACTAACATACCTCTCCTGATAAATGTCCATGATGCATAGGGGCACAATTGGGTTGGGCTGCATTACTAGGCTTATAAAGGTCCTGGTTGTCTTCAGCCTATTATATACCTATGAACTTTTGTTAACATGAGGCTGAACTCCCATAATAAGCCAGTTGTAAGTCCAGTGCTACCCCCCCATTTTCATTCTTTTTGGATATAAGTTATACTTTTAGGCCTGATAGGACTGCCAGCGTATTAGGACATCATCATCTGAGGCATTCTCCGCTTCCAAATGTGTTGGCTATATGCTTATATGGTACTGTTAGCTACTTGACCAAAGTCCATGTAGCCTATGGCAACTATCTCTTGCAGTCATCTGACCAAACAATGTTCTCATTTTATTGACACTGTCCTACATGAGGAGTTCCTTTGCATCTCTGAAAAAACATCTCACATTCATAGATGACAATCAGTACCTTAAAACTAATACAAGCATAAAGCAGAAACAGTAACAGCAGTGTTTAATTGTAGCAACAAAGGGCACACGCAGGTTAGTAGGCTCTCATAACTTGGTTCCCTTCCACACAAATGGTGCAGCCCCGGAGGATGTATCAATGCCTTTTTAGATTTTTTTGTGTATGTGGTGGAGCTTATCTCCCCGGGCCTCCACTGAAAATGGACATATATCCAAATGTAAAATAAAATAAAATAAATAATAAATATCAGTTAGAGGGATTTGTGGGGCACACCCACCCACAACACCTAAGACAACCTTTAGAGAATCATTTGAGAAACAAGGGAGTTATTCATAAAGACAAAGTATGTCAAGCAGTTAACACTTGAGAAGTACAAATAACCAGTCCTAAAGAACATTAACATAGAGGTAAAAGGCTACACTTCCCCCACACAAATATAACATTCCCCTTCCAAGGCTGCATAGTTTTTGGGACAAGCAAATAATAACTTACTGCTATAAACTCTGTAATTCACTTGGTACAAAGTTGTGCAAGTTCAGAGTGGCCTTATTCAAGTAGTAGGATTGTGGGTGGAACAGTCCCTGCATGGGGTGCAGGGGGACTGGTGAGGTGCATTACTGTTCTTTTTTTGTTTTTATTTGTCAGGTTATTATTTCACATTTATTTTTTGATATCATTTCTCAACAGCTTGCAGGTATCCATCGTTTATGTTTGGTATTTTGTTTTTCAATGATATGTGATTCAGAATTATAAAACAGCCTTTTATAAGTCTATTGCAAACCCTGATTACTTTGGGTATGGTGTTTGTTACACAGAAGGAATGCATTTCATTCACTCTCTGAAACTTTGTAGTGATGGCACAGTGAGAGTTTGCTTTAGAAGGGTTCAGATTTTACAGTCGTGAACTAAATTCACCTAAAGCATTCTTGAATAAGATCACTAAAATTCTTTCTGGGTGGTACCCAAGCTGAACAGGTTTTACAAATGACTTCCCTGAAGCACTGCTTGTATATCAGGACCAGGGATAATTCTTTAGCAATGTGGAACAATAGTCTGTCTTTTCTACAAGCCTACTATTGAAAGCTGACTTGGCTGTTGAGTGCTTATAATGTGCCCCTTTTTTCTGTCACATTCTGATTAGTCCTGCTCCACCAACTGTAATGCATCCTGTACTGCTCATCTAAGGACATGTAAAAAGCACATCAATGAGCAGTTGCTTCACTCAGAGCCAGCCGTTGGTCAACTGGTGGCCTAGGCAAAAGGTCTCAACAGCATCCCCCCAACACCACCCGGTGCCCCCATCATGGTCTACCTATACCATCCAGACTACTAGAAAAGCGCCCCTGCTAGATTGGCACCCTAGGTGGCCACCTAGTTGGCCTATGCCTAAGGCTGGCTCTTCTTCCACTACATCTTTTTCCATTAGATCTACACCCAAACAACCAAGCAACTGTATTGCAGAAAATATTTAAAAAAAAAATCATATTTGCATCTGCAAAGTGAAAGATGCAAAAAAAAAAAAAAAAAAAAAAAAAGACAAAGAGAGAAAAACAGTAGCTCATATAAGTACTTCTCTACATTTCAATGTGAAGTGATAAGGATTTAGAATCACCATGAGGCTGTAAATAAAAGAGCACACAGAGAAAACTGTTAGCATTTCCCGAATTGTTCAATTACTCTTCACCCTAGGTATTGAAACCTGAGCTCTCAGACTATAAGCTGCCTAAATGTAAAAAATAGGATCACATGACTTACTAGCTTAATCAAAACGAGAGCTGCAGGGAATCATGACACTCTCCCTTTAATGTCTAACCCTGTAAAATGTATCCCACTGTCAAAATGGCAATAAGACAACAGTCTGAAGACAAAAATTATATTATGGCAATTAGAGAAAAATAGCTCCTTGGTAAAGATTCAAAATACTCTGGCTATCTGGTATACGTTATTGTGACAATAGGAGGTACTGTGAGCTATGCCAAGAGAAGTGGGGCAGTGGATGTGTAACATATGCCAGCACAGCTAGCTGGAAATTGAATTTAGCAAAGTATTATATGCAGGGCTGGCCTTAGCTGAAATGGTGTCCTAGGCAAAGAAGTGCTCTGCCGTCCCTTAACCCCCACCCCACCATACTCAAGGAACACCCCTATTTGAGCCACACCCACAGGTAGGTCACTCCCAGAAAAGCCACTCCAGTTCTTTCAGTTTTTTAAATGCATGAAAAATCAGTCAACGCCTTGCCATACTATAACAAAGATACCTTGTAATGTAGTTAAACTGCAAGTGAAGGCAGAATTCTCCTTAATAAACCTGCTTGATCTGTTGCTCATTTAAAAATTTTATCTACAGTCATGACAGACAGTAATAGCATTGCATTTTACAAGGTGCATTGATGGTTACGTGTAGAACTTGCATCATTTAGTCTGGTGTAGCATCAACTCTGCAGTGTGCATGACTGCCTAAAATATTACACATTACATTATTACATACCCTGATGTGCGCTTCATGCTCTTCACAGGTCAGCCATCAAGTCAACATACTTTAAAGTCAGCAACACTTTGTGATCTGGTGCTGCAGCTGTATGCAGCCATAATGGTCCAGTACTTCAGAGATAATTTATTTAGCATGATGATTCCACACTTCATAGTCAGCTTCCACCACCATATTCAAAGTCAAACAACTATTCATGACAAAAAATCTCCCACTTTTTATCCCTAGTAGGCAGATCTACAGCTATAATATGGCACACCCATCACCGATCACATTCACCTCACAAAAGAATCTTACCTCATGTCAAAGTGCTTAACATATGCAGATTCATAACCCCCTCACAAAGGGATCACTGTACCTCCTTAGAGAAAGCTAACTGGATGGCCATTCTCCCGATGATCCCTTTATTGTTTTTTTTATATTTATTTAATAAAAACATAAAAGCTACCATAGAGATTATTCTCACCACAGGGCCTTCAGTCCCTCTCAACCCATGCCCCTCACATACAGCTGCCAACTACTCACAGAGAGTCACAGTTCCTCACCTCCATACATATTTACCAGTTCTATGACTATCATCCTCATCCCCCTCACACTATCTGTCCTCTCACTCTTCTCTAACCTTTTCACAGCTGAGGGTTTAGGTTTTCTCCTCACTGTATAGCTTTTCTCTTACCTCTTCATGTGATGTTCTTAACCACATGCTACTACATATACCCCCTCCTCTGAATTAATTAAATTTGAAAGAATGTGCTTCATACAGACACAGTTACACATTTTGACATTCTTCATTTTGTGTTCTATAAACAATTTGCTTTACTTCCAAAATAAGAATGTTATGCCTGGTGACTGGCCAAATCTTGAGTTTGCTCAACATTTATATTACTCTTCCATTTGGTTTCTGGTTGTAAACTGCAGACTGAGCCTGAAAACAGTTCATATGGATCGGGGCTCTACCCTGATAAACAAGTAGAGATACAGAAGACAATTATTAGAAGAGTGAATTTTGGTATGGGGTAGTCAAAGATGAGTTAGGAAACTTTAAGCAAACGTAGACTAAATAAACTACATGAAAAGTGCAGGAAGAGTATTCTGTACTGTAGAAAAGTGTACTAGAAGGAGCAAAAAGGTGGATGTCTATAGGTTCATAGATTAGTACTAAGCTAATTGTCCTTGTGAGCCATTTTAAGCCTAGCCAATTATCCCTTGTGAGACTCAAACCCTGTACGTTGTGTTTGTAAGGCAAACACTTTAACCATTAGGCCACCCTGCCAACCCTAGCCAGGCAAAACAAAGATGGGAGGGGAGAGCACAGTAGACTAGGAAAAAGCAAAGTTATTCAATGAACACTTTGCACACCTATGGTTTTCATATAGGAAAGAAAGGATATGGAGAGTGGGGAGGAGAGATGAGGGGATTGTAACACTACTACAAAAGATACTCCCTGGTTCTATAAAAGCCTCCCCCTCCAAAAAAGAGATTAGTTACCAAGGAGGAATCTAAGGAGGCATACAAGATAGAGTGGTACAGATGAAAAAAAGTTACTGGTAGGCAAAATGGTAAATGCATTCAAAAGGATAGACCAGAGAGTCATATTTGCTAAATGACTTAACTAAACTGCACAAATAAAAAGTGAAAGATCACTTAATTCTACTACTGAACAACCTTCAAAGCATTAACAATCACACCATCCAATATGCAATTACTTCTACAAATTACTCAGCTGATACTGACTCAAGACACTACTGTATGGAGTGGGGGGCAACCTCTCTGCTCCTAATTATAATAAATATGCTATAATAGAAGGGTGGCAGCAGCCCCCTAACAGGTACAGCATCCTTTTTGGTCCTTTGGTGTGGTTACTAGAAGCAACACTTCATACAAGTTGTACATATCTATGGTCTTACTTTCCACAGTTCTAGTGTCTGTCACTAAGTGCTGAACAGATATCACCACTGACTAGACAGAAACCCAGAATGCCAAATTATAGTCTTGGGTGTACAGCAAAATCTATTCAGCATATTACTGCACTTGACAAAAACATCAAGCTTGTTGTATTGTTTGTTATGTAGCCATTTAAGGTAAACTTTTTACCCATCACTCTCTGGTTTTCCGATATTGTAAATGCATGCACATGCACTGTTACTAGTACACATCTCACTACCAAAGCACCTATGAATATAGTATACAATCATACAAGCATTCAGGTGTCTAATCTAGACATAGCTTTAATTCTGAAAGAAACATTACACTACTGCATACAGAAGATTTCCCCTTCTACTTGCAAAGAATCCTGCCTATATGCCCTTGTGATACTCTGTACAACACATACGTACGTGGATAATGATGAGCAAGGAAGACATTCCACCAATGAAATTACATAATTCCATTTACAACCACAATACTATGTAGGACTGATATTCAACAAAATGTATCAGTAGAAGGCACTACATGTCCCTGAAAAGGACTTTGTGCAACACTGTACTTAAAAATCATTTAACAAAAGACAAGGCAGAAACATACTGGCACTGATTAGATGGCAGGAAGATGTGCAACATTAACGAATCTGGAAAAGTAGAAACACAAGCAATGCATCAGAGAAAAAATCCCTCACAATATGAGCCTACCAATTTAAAGTATTTCATTATTATCTAGAGTCACAGACCTAACCTGAAGAGGGTTTGTTGCAGATTTGGGAGCATTTACTCAGACAACATGGATAGTGGCTTCAAGTGAGTTAAAGCATTTTAAAAAATGGTTTGCTGTCCCTGTTCCATGGGCCTGCAGTTGACATCAGGTTAGTAAAAATAACACATTAACTGACTACTGGAATTACACAGACAACGGGAAAGTTAACAGTCTTATCCACCCCGTCCTTCTTCCATGTAAGCACTAAAAACAGGGAGAGCATACGTTCACAGTGGCGTAACCTTCTACAAATAAAGTCCTTTAAACATAGTATGTGCTAGCAAATAACTGTAAACTGGCACAGGATGCACATCAATAGACCACCTTCAACTACAAATCAGTAGTGTGCCTGGTCGTAATTCACAACTCACTTGACTTACCTTAAGGCAAACAAAGCACAGAAACAAAAATCCAAAATAAAGTGTCTCTTTGTCCGCCCGCATGGTGAAGAAAACCAGGCCACTGATTCACGCACGCCCAGAGAATCAGGAAGTAAAGAAATCCAATAAATCCACCCATCTCTATCTCATTAATGAAGAAAGGGATGAGAGGTGGGCATGATCAGAAATGTATACTATCGATTGGAGCAGTAGCCAGGGAAGTCAGTAGTATGAAAGCATCACTGATTGGATGCTTTAAATAATGATTAGTAATAGTAGCCACTGACTGATCACATAGATGCAAGGGGGAGGGAAGGGGGACAGAATGGAAGAACACAGTAGGGGACTGTGCTATGTGCTGTGCAAATCATACTTTGGACTATGGAAGTGGGGAGAGGGCGTAAATGCTACAGTATGGGCAGTGAAAAGTGGAGAAGAACAGAAATTTAAGTAAAGTGAGTACATTAAAATTGTGCCTTATGAGGCCAGCCTGTATGGCGCCCTAGGTAGTTGCCTAGTTCGCCTATGCCTAAGGCTGCCCATGATTATATGTCATTTGTGTTTCAAACTGATTTGTACAGATGCTTGTGTTTAAAAATGTATTTGTAAAGTTGCTTGTGTTAAAATGTATTAACAGTGTGCCCTGTTGGAAAGAAAAGAAATGCATGTGTGTTATTGTAACTGAATTAAATGTATATGTTTTGACAGAGGTTACTGGAAGAAAAGAAGTTAATCTCAAACCTCAAAAATAAAGACATCATAAAGATTTGTATGAAGCCAGAGACAGATTGTCTGCAAGAAGTATGGTCTATTAGCTCCTGTAGGAAGAAGGGAAGTATTTCATTGTTCTAGCCGCACCAGATCTGAGCAATGCTCTTGTGTGTATTATTGATATGTCGCTGCTAGTGTTTGTGATGTCATTCTGTACAGCAATAATGTTTTAATATTAGAGGAGTCTGAAGTCTCAGGAACAGTCTGTTCTTGGACCCTGACAAAGGAGGAAGACCACTCACCCACTTCATCTTGCCTTTCGTATTTAATTTAGTTAGGGAAAGGAGGCAAAAATGTCAGCAGAGGATTATGGAAAGCTGACAAGGAACCAGTTGGCCAAAGTGTGTGAAGCCAAAGGACTGGTGTATGCCATCCTAACTAAAGAGGAAGTGATTCCACCTTAGTCACAGCTCAGACCAGCAACTAAAAGGGCAACCAGTTTGGTGATGGGGATTTGCAACCCTCAGAAATAGGACAGTTTACATTTTTCTCAGAGGACTTAAAAATCCATCTGGAGTTAAAGAGACTTGAACCAGAGGCCAAACATTTGGAATTAGACTCACCAGAGACACTGTGGCATTTGGAGACTGAAGAAAAGGAGAAACAGATGGAATTAGAATCAGCAGACAGACTGCAGCATTTGCATCCTGAAGAAAATGAGAAGCAGCGTTAACATGAGAGAGAGATGATGACTCCTTGACAGGGTCATGGAGGTAATGGAGAAGGGACTAACCCAACCCCAGAAGCAATAAGGGTCAGTTAATTTCTTCCACAATTTCCAGAGGATGATAATTTTGATAGTTTTATTCATATATTTGAAAGAGGATGCAAACAGTATAACATTGACCAAGGACTCTGAGTATAGTTCCTGACCCCCTTTCTCCATGGTAAAGCTGTAACTGCTGTTTCTGAATTGTCTGATATTGATTGTTTAAATTATGAAAAAGTAAAGACATGTTTACTTGAATGCTTTAAGTTAACACCTGAAGCTTACAGAAAAAAGTTTTGTGAGCACAGATGCAAGGCAGATGAAAGTGTGTGTGATTATATTGCTGAGTTGAGCACTTATTTTCATAGGTGGGTGAGTGGGTGTCAGGTCACCACTTTTGAAGGACTGGCAGACCTTTTGGTGAGAGAACAAACCCTTAGCACTTTGCCTGAGGATATGAGAATCTGGTTGGCAGACCAAGAATGTAAATATGCAGATGAACTGGGAAAGAAAGGAAATCTCTGCTTAGCAAGCAGGGCATCACTGCACAGGAAGGGGATACCCAGTGTTGCACATGGATTTAAGGAACCCATGGTGGGTAGCCTGAGTCCACCAGTAAGAAGGGAAGCCACTAGTTTGGGTACACAGCCAGGCTCAAGGGTTAAATGTTTTAAATGAAACCAGTGGGGCCATGCATCATGTAGCTATCCATGGAGGTAAGGTGGGGAACAAAAGGTGGGGAGCCAGCAAGTGGGAATAACAGTATGCTAGTGGTACGTTGTCTGGAGACAACAGGGGTACCAAACTATCAAAGGAGGTTATGTCCTATCTTAGTGAATGGAAAACAGGCCACTGCTAAGATAGACACAGCCTCTGACATAACCATTGTGAAGCCTATAGTGGTTAAACAGGAGCAGTACTTGCTTGGGCAGTCCACTCTAGTTACAGCTTTAGGAGGGACCTCATTCCAAATGCCATTGGCCAGGGTTCACCTTGACTAGGAGGGTGGAAAAGGAAACAAACAAGTATATGTGTTTGACGATATCCCTGCAGATGTCTTGATAGGGAATGATTTTGATAATGCAGTACATTACGTGTATATGGTTACATGCAGTCAAGCTTGGAATCAGGCATGTGGGTCTGGTAGCCTGGGGGAGACCCAGACAAACTCCACACCTGAAGCCAGGGCTGGTGAGGTTGCTATATCAAGGAGGAAGCTACCCTGTAACTGTAAGCTTGAAGGTGAGACACAGCTGCTGGTAGGTATGTTCCCTTGGACAGAGTGACTGCAAGGGCAGAGGTGAGAGGTAGTACCCAAGCTGACAGTGAGGCACTGCTGTCAGAGGATACCAGACTTACTGTGGAAAGGGAGCTGGGAGAAGTCAAACAGTAGAGCTGAGACAGGCTCAGTTCCCAGACCCTACACCAAGAGGCTTGAGGGAGGGAGGTAGCTAGGGAGGCACCTGACTCTCAAGGAAAAGGGGAGTCTGTATACTGGAACAGAGGGTTACTGTACAGAGAGTGGACCCCTGAGGCTGGAGGATGAGGTAATACAGCAGTTGGCAGTACCTAGAGCCTACTGTCTGGCACATCTAGTCATAGCCCATGACATTACTTTTGCAGGTCATATGGGCATAAAGCATACCAAGAGATGTATTATGCACAACTTTTATTGGCCTGGGATTCCAAAGGATGTAACATGGTACTGCAGGACCTGTGAGCAGTGCCAAAAAGTAGCCAAGGCAGGAGAAAAGATCAAAGCCCTTTTGATGCCTTTGTCTGTGACTGATGAGCTGTTTCAGTGGGTAGCTATGAATATTGTGGGGCATGTAAGTACCCCAAGTTCCACAGGAAAGAAGTATATCCTAGTTGTAGTTGATTATGCTACCAGATACCCTGAGATGGTGGCTCTGTCCTCCATTGAGGCAGAGAAGGTGGTAAATGCTTTGCTTGAGATTTTCAGCAGAGTATGTTTCCCAGAGAAAAATACTGACTGACAGAGGTACCAATTTCATGTCATCCCTGTTGGCTTGTCTGAGGAAGCAGTGTGAGTTGAAGCACCTAAAGGCCACCCCTACCATCCCCAGTCTAATAGTCTTGTGGAGAGGTTAAACTCTACACTACAAACCATGCTACAGGCATTTGCAGACCAGTTTAAAAGAGATTGGGACAAATATTTGCCCCATCTGCTGTTTGCATACAGGGAGGTACCCCAAGAATCCACAGGTTTTTCACCCTTTGAGTTGCTGTATGAACAAGGTGTGAGGAGGCCTTTAGATTTGATTTGTGATGAGTGGGAGGGTGAGTGTGAATCCCACAAAGAGTATGTTGTGGATATCTCCTAAACCTCAGGATAAGGCATAGGAAGCTCATGGGCTTGGCTCTGGAGAAACTAGCAGGCGTTCAACAGCAGGAACAGGTCTGGTATGACAGGAATGCTTGAGCCAGATAGTATGCTGTGGGGCAGCAGGTGATGGTTCTCATTCCTCTCAGACACAATAAGGTGCAGGCAGGTTGGCAGGGACCCTTCAAAGTGGTAAGGAAGGTCAGTGATGTTAACTGTATGGTAGAACTGCTAGGCAGGAGGCAGGGGCACAAAATGTATCATGTTAACATGATGAAGCATTATGATTATAGGGAGGCCCTGGTGCTAAGCATTTGCAGTAGGAGGCAGGAGGAGTTTGAGGGGGATCTATGGCTACAGCAAGCCAGAAAAAAGCCAAGTTACTATGGTGAAGCCCAAGGTTGCAGGCATATGACATGACAGTGCAGCACTGCAGTGGGGTCAGCAATGCCAAGGCAGATGGGATCTCAAGAAAGGGTATGGGATAATGTATTTCCAGATAGGCTCATTCCTTTGAAGCAACATTTCTCAAGGAACACTTGAAAAAGTAGTTTTAGTCTTCAAAGGGGGTGGGAGATGTGATGATAGGAGGTACTGCCAGCTATGCCAGAAATGGGGTAGTGGATGTATAACAAAAGCCAGCACAGCTATCTGGAATGTAATAAACAATTATATGTCATTTGTGTATCAAACTGATTTGTACAGATGATTGTGTTTAAAATGTATTTGTACAGGTGATTGTGTTAAAATGTATCAACAGTGTGCCCTGCTGGAAAGAAAAGAAATATACATGTATTACTGTAACTGACTTTAATGTATATGTTTTGACAGAGGATACTAGAAGAAAAGAGGTTAATCTCAAACTTCAAAAATAGCAAATAAATTAAATGCTGGGCCTAGGCCATGAATATGTTATTTCACAGTTTTGAATGAAGCCAGAGATGCAGTGTATGTAAGAAGTATGGTTTATTAGCTACTGTAGGAAGAAGGAAGTGTTTTATTGTTTTATTACTTCCAGCACCTGCACCAGTTCTGAGCATGCTCTTGTGTGTCTATTATTGACATGTAGGTGCTAAAATCCTGGCAGATTCTAGTGTTGGTGATAGCATGGGAACCAGACATTAGATGACCAGATGTATGTGATGTCATTCTGTACAGAAATAATGTTTAATATTAAAGGAGAATGAAGTCTCGGGAGCAGTCATAGAACCTGACAAAGGAGGAAGACCACTCACTCACTTCATCTTGCCTTGCACTAGTAAGTGACCAGGAATAGTAATTCTCTAAATAAGTTGGGAAAATATAGCGAGAATAGTTAAGTATTGTTTTTTCTGTAACTGTGTGAATCTTTTCAGTTGTGTTATTTTTAATATTTCCTGTGACTGCAACTCTAGTTCCTCCTGTAAACAAATATTTAGTAGTTTCATGTTCTTTTATTATTTATTAAATATATTTAAACTTCTTATTTTGGTTGGTCCTTTTAGAAAAATATTTACGTTTTAAGAGTATTTGCATATATTTATTTGGTGATAACTCTGGCCACTCCTAAAAGCCTTGATGCTGGCCAAATTGCCATTTATATTGATATTGATGCCACCCAGTATGACTGGGTACCCTTTTAGGAGCCTTATAGTAACTGACTGGTGGCAATAAAACTACCTTATAGTCTGGATAGAAAGTGGCATAGCTAACAAATCTGTGCCAACATTTTCCAGGTGTGTGTGTGTGTGTGTGTGTGTGTGTGTGTGTGTGTGTGTGTGTATGAAAATTAAATTTCAAAGAGTGTGTGTGTCAGCTACTTATAGCAGGGACACAAAGCACTGATTTCATAGAGAGGGTGCTGGAAGACTTGGCTTGGACACTCAGCTGAGGACCTAATCCTAGAGCTGCTCCAGTGGGAAGCCTTACTGGGGACCTGGAGAGAGATACAGAGAAACCCAGACACCGGGCTGAGTGTGTTCCCAGTGTGCTCTTAAGGGAAGTTATGCTTGACTCAGAGAGCTCTGCATCTGGAAATAATGAGTGCATTCATTTGTATTCTAAGTGAACATCCCTCTCCAGTGTTAGTGGTGAGGAATGAGGCTCCTTAATTACTGGCCTACACAGTTATAACATTTTTTTTTTAAGTTTTACTTTCAAAAACCAGTAAAAAGAAACAAAAATAATGTACAAAATCTGGCTTACACTTTATGCTGCCTAATCAGCATGTTCTCTTCTGTAGAATACTGTTCTAGAATATATTTATATATTGTAATATTATTTCTAGCCAATACTGCCAGCTTATTTATTTATTCATTAGATTTAACTGATTAAGCCAGTTGGTATGTGAATCTTTTTCAGCCACAACCCAAGGCAGACAATCAAAGACAAAGATAATTTATATTGAGATAAAAAGTAGTAAAACAGAAGCATAAATACAATAAGAAAGTAATTACACAAAATTAGTTAATCAGTATAATATATTTACAGGTGTAACAATGTGAAAATTAATAGTATTTAAAATGTACAAATGAGAAATAAAAAATAGTCAAAATGTACAATCTAGTTACAACTGCTACTTGATAACAAATTAAATTATATTTACAATACACAAATAAAAATTAAAAAAAAAAACAGTTTTACAAATTTGTATCTAAAAAAGATTATAGTTGCATATTACAACTTGTTAGAATTGTAGGATGCTTTGGGAAATCAGCCTGCACCTCCAAAACACTTCAACAATATTGGAGACACGCACTTTCTAAACCTATCTTTAAGGGAAATGGGAATAGGAAAAACCCAGAGTCATACAGACCCATATATTTACTTTCATGTTGTGGAAAGTAATGCGTTATTTTGGATATATTATTGTCAGAAATGTAAAGTATGGGACTTGAAACCATATATGCCCCTATAATTCTCCTGGATAATTCCTCTCTCTCCTATTTTTTAATAACCATCTCCAGCACCTTTAAACAGCTTATGCCTATCTCCAATGCTTTTGAACTCTTTTGGTTTGCTATCTGACCATTATTTGATTACTCACTTATTTCAATACCTCCGTTTTTAATGTATGCTTTATGTTTGTTTGGTTTGCTATCTGGCCATTATTTTATTACTCAGTTACTCAATACCTTTGTTTTATGCTATACTCTATGTTTGTTACTTAAATAATTCTGTTAGTTGTTTTAGTCAGCATATATTTTTTTTCTTGTCTGCTATATTTCTTACTTGTTGTTACAAATATTTTTTTGTTAGTGGGGATTTTCTTCCCAGGTCTCCCCTGAAAATGGGCTACTGGCCCAGTCGGAGACTACCCGGTTAACAAATGTAATTAAGTAATAAATAAATAAATAAATCAGTAAATAAATAAATAAATAAATATCAGCAAGATATACATATGCTGAAAATAGATTTATTACCACCTGTAACATGATGTTCTATAACAATATAATAACAGCTATGAATGAAAAATTATGCTGTGATGTACTTTATAGCTTTAACTTCAGCATTTGAAGGGTCATACACAAAGCACTGATCAATAAATTAGTACAACTAGGTATTGATGTACTCTTGATAAGATGGTTAGCTGCATGGCTTACAAATAGGACATGGCAAATATCATACAGCAATTAGACAAGTGAAATTCTAGGTTACGTGAGTTGTTCTACAGTCTGTCTGCAGCTGACTTAAACAAGTAAACCAATTACATGTGTTACAGTTAGGATACATCTGCAAAAGAACTTGACTAAATTGACCACTTGAGCACAGAAGAATAATATGCTGATAAATACACAAAAAACTAAATATGTGAGATTTGGGAGACATAGACTGAAGATTGAATATTTAACAGAGAACACAGAGATTGAAACTGTGTATTAATTTAATGACCTGGTTATATGGGTAGATCCGGCTTTGAGTTTTTCTCATCATATCAGTCAATTGGTTAATGATAGTTATAGAACTGTGGGGTGTATAAAAAGATTTATAGAGTCTGGGAAATCAGAAATGATGAAATCATTGTTTTCAGTTGAATTAGACCCAAACCTGAATATGGCATAACAATATGGAAACCTTATAAGAAAACAAGCATTAGTAAGTTGGAAAGAGTACAGCTGAAATATTCCAAGAGATCATCCATGGATGTGAACATTTAAGTTATTATGAAAGACTAAAATATCTGAACATCTACAATGTCTCAGCCATTTAAGAGGAGACCTTATTTAGTTATAAAGGGCATTTAGATACAGCCACCTCTGGGAATGTTTGGAGTTATAAAAAAGAAGTAGAGAATCATTAGACAACCTATGATGAAGATTATGTAGAAATGAGAGGTGTACTAGTTGGTTCTATGAGAGAGTAGTTATGTATGGAATAGGCTACCAAATTACCTGAAAGCAAGCACTAGTTTAGATATTTTTAAGAACAACCTGAATGCTTATAGGAATAACTGTTTTGATATATTGGCAGGCTACAAGGGCATTATTGCCCATGCCTGAAATATTTCTATGTATGTATGTATGTATGCATGTTTGTTATATTATTTACAGCTTCTAACCAGTAGAAGCACTCTACATGCATGAGCACACATGTGTGTCATACCCCAGTGCCTACTTGCCAGTGTCCCAGTACACAAATGCATATATAGTTATGTGTTTTATAGTCCAGTACTTACCTATATCAGTTTCTCTATGTTCACGTATCAGAAAAACATTACAGTGAATGGCTACTAATCAAACATTAAACATTGAAAGTTTAACATTCCGAAAAAGTTTCACAACGAAAAACAATTCATCAAATGGCCATAGTTAGCCAACATCACAAACGTAACGAACCAATGAGGGGGGAACCACCCCCCACACCCCCCCTAACAATATGTACCAACTCCAACATCACACTACAGTGGGGAATAGGACAAATTTTAAAAAGTTCCCTTCGCTTACCTTATGCATCACAGTACTTCCAGCTTGTTGCCCAACTATGGCCATTTGATGAATTATTTTTCGCTATTAAGCATGTTTGGAACATTAAATTTTTGCTGTTTAACGTTCGATTAGTAGACATTTGCTGTAATGTTTTTTCCAAATTTCTCAGTGTGTGTGTGTGTCTGTCTGACCCTGTCTGCATCTGGACTCATAGCTTTTTCTCTGTGCTTTGTTTTTATGGTATTCATTTTAGGCTCTCCTGTTTTTGGTAGGCAACTTGTTTCAGTTTTTATTTTTCTACCCTTGCGCTGAATATCCATAAAATTCACAATACTTGAAGTGTCTTCTTTGACTTTAGCTCTTGACTTGCATATGTTATTATGTCCCTCAGGTTCTTCCATTGTCACATTTTCCTATTTCTGGTTGTTGTTGCTGGTTGTTGAGGTATGGTCTACTAACTACATTATGCCAGGATGCACGTCAGTGAAAGCATGCATGCCTAACACATCCTGATGAGAAAAAAGAAGTGAAAGAAAATTAAACAAAGTGCATAAAAAACAATATTTTCAGTTATCAGACTAGCCTTTCAGCTGCTGCTGCAGCCTTCAATTCTGGATTAATTTTCTCAAAAAAATGTTTTTTACAATACCCATAAAGTCTGAACAGTTGTCTTATTGGCGGAGTTAATTCTTCTTCTTTCGGCTTTTTCCCGGTTAGGGGTCACCACAGTGGATCACCTGTCTGCTCATGATTGGCAGTGGAATTTTTTACAGTGTCGAGTTGCCAGCCCGGCGCCCAACCTTCCACACAAGGCACGCACACCCTCACACCTAGGGCCAATTTAGAGTGTCCAATCCACCTACTGCATGTCTTTGGGATGTGGGAGGAAACCGGAGCACCCGGAGGAAACCCACGCAACCACAGAGAGGACATGCAGACTCCGCACAGAAGGCACCCCAGCCGAGGATTGAACCGGAGAACCTCTTGCTGTGAGGCATTATTGGCAGAGTTAATACGTGGTAATAATCCTCAGTAAGATGCCACATACTAAACCTACCATATTTCTCTAATAGAATATCCTAACAAACCTTCATGTATGGAATGTTGCCCTTTGGGAATATCCAAGAGCATCCCAGGTGAACATTTCCAAGTGGTGTAACAGCAGGAATGTTGCAAAGGCTAGCATAACAATTCAACTGAGTTCTCTTATTTTTTGCACCTTGCAAATTGTCTGTAATTATTTCCTCTGAAGCTGTAATGGCCCACATCTTTTCAAAGAGTAAAATGTCCAAAGCAGATGCGCAGATGAATCAACCAAAGAAACCCTAGTAGAGCACAGAACAGCTATAGATAGGCTATCTGCAAACCTCCCATTATGGAGGCATTGTGGGAGACAGGCAGATTTCCTCTAAACAGTAAAGGTGTTTGGGCACACCGGCTCTTAAATGCACAATGACATACAGGCTTATAATGAAGCTCTCGGTCCAACAAGCCAGGCTGCACTAGCTATGGAAATGTTACATCTGAATTTAGGGTCATTGTTAGAGCATAAGTGGAGGATATACATATGCTTAGCAAAAATCCTGATACATATATAAAAATGGGTCTACATAGAAGTGATGTAAACTCACAAATATCTAGACACTAAATATTGACAAAAATATCTAAACCCAAATATCAACAAAATGGAAGTCATGCTAAGGAAGGATTTATATCTTTTTCCTGTTGTTGTACAACCTTTTAAGTTGGTATACATAAAGGGGTGTGGGGTGTAGGGAGCTCCCTCTCCCCGCAAAAACTTTATTTTTGGATGTGGTTAGCTTTGTCAACATTTTGTGTTCAGATATTTTTGAGTTTAGCTATTTTATGTCGATATTTAGTGTTTATATATATTTGTGAGTTCACATCATTTAAAGTATACCTGTACATAGTTCCCCTTTACAATCCCAAAATACTGAAAGCTCGAATTTCACTATCTCGGGACCGTAAAGGCGAAAATGAAAATTTTGAAAGTGTATAAGCGAGAATTTGAATATCTAGAATCTGTGATTATGCAGTGCAGCAATGGGACGGGAAGTGTTTGGCCGGGATATTTTACAGAAGTGAAGGTAAGTGAGTGTATGTGAGTGTTATTGTAAGTTGTGCTTGTGGGTTATGGTAGGGAGGTGAAAATGTGAGTGTTGGATGTGTTTGTGTATGTGTGATGTTTGTGTGTGTGCGAGGGAGTGTGGAATGTCTGTGTGTGAGTAATGCATTTCTTTACTGTTAGTGCGATCTCAAAGTTGGTATATATAAGTAGGGGGGGGTGTGGGGGCGCAGCCCCCCACATAGGGGGTGCAGGGGGGCTTGCCCCCCCGTGTAGATGTAGTGTAGGATTGTGTAGTTTGTGTGTTGTGGGTTGAATGGTGTGCATATTGTGTGGTGTATGGTTTGTGAATGTTCGGGATTGTATTTGTCATGTTTGTGTGTTTCGGGATTGTGGGCTGTTCGACTTTATAGTTTCGAGATACTGAAATTTGAGCTTTCAGTATTTCGAGATTATAAAGGGGAACCATAAATAAATATATATATATAAGTAGATGGATAGACGGGTAGACACTCTCCTTCAATAGCTTATCAGTATTAGTTTTCAATACTCATAGCGGTCCAGTAAAAAATTATCAAATCAGTCTTATTTCTATATCTTTGCCAGAAAAACCAGTGCAGCAAAAAAACATTTTATTTTGTTTCATGTTCTAAAGTTAATGCACTTGTTAGCCGAGGGTCTCAGGAGCTTCAGCTCTTATACCTACATTCTGTTTCATGTATCAGAGTACACTTTTGAGTTCACTGCTTATGACATCTGTGTATTTTTGCAGCTGCCTTTGAAGTCTCACTCCCGGATAGAATACAATAGTAGGCATAAATTGGCATGCAGGATACAAGAAATCTAGAGGTTTGCTTGCCAGGTCATGGACACCTTAGATTTTAATTGATTATAACCAAAGTACAAAGTGTATCTGCATTTACTCTATATAACAGTGGTTTCTCTGTAATCATTCTTAGAAGTGTTTTCCACAATAGTTAGTAAACTAAAACTTAATTTGACTTTGAAACAAATTAATTATTTAGCTATTATTCTTGGGTGGATACTGCTGTCAAGTTATTACAACCATAATGAGTTTTATACAAATAATAGTGATTCCTCCCATAATTTCTGTTTACAAAGTTTTACAAGATTCCATAATCGGCATAATGTTAATACTTCCCTCTAAAATCAAATGCCTATTATAACCATATTGCTGGGTACCAAAGAAATGTATCCCAGTGAAATGATCTGATTTCATATTAAGTGAACAGATGTCATAAAATACCTTATTAATAATGTAGCTTGCTACAAGTTGTATTACTGAACAACGTTTGATCAGATGTACTTGGAAAAAAATAGTCATTCAGCCAGATACCTTTTTCCTCAATTATTCAGCTTAAGTCAAGTTCCAGTTTGACCTTAATGATATTAAGGAGATTGCAGAAGGCAATGATTCCTAGGGCCTGGGGTCCTAGAAACAAATTGCTTTAAACCAATGGCATAAATGGTTTATGGCATTTATAAGTTCTCTGATCAGCATTTTGTGATTATTATTCCTTGTGCTACAGACACAACTATGATCAGAATATCAGCTTTTAAACTTTAAACTGAAGGTATGCAGACTGCAAGAATATAAGAAATTCAAACAGAACTATGCCCAAATATCATGTTTTTAGGTGTATCACCTGAAGGTTAGGCTTTTACAGAACTAACAAGAGAATGAAACTGACAGTATTATAGCAAATCTGCCCGATTAGCCATTCTGATAGACCGTGACAGGGTCATGTCAATTTCAGACGCCCAGCATGTCATCCTTGCAAGAGTCTCTAGTGCTCTGCTTACTAATGACATTTGCAAAGGACAGCAGCTGATTTCTGTTTCCTCAGCAGGGACACTTGTAATGTGGTGGTTAACCACCTGCATAACACAGACTTAACAACTCGCCCTGTTTGTCTAGCAGTAGGGATGAGGTTCTGCCTGTAATCTATCTAATGGCATGTCAGCGTTCTCCAGCAGGTGCTATGAAGGAAATGGTGTCACGCATGATAACAGTCACCTTTGTTCTTTCCCTGTGTGAAGCTTTGTCATTTATTTTTATTCATTAGCCTCTAAACGTGAATACTAATCACCTATTTTGTTAAGCTGCTTTTCTGAAACAATCATTATAACAGATCCAGAATGGATTAACTTTAATTTGGAGTGGGGAATTTTGGCACCAATTCCAAGTCAACTCTTTAGCATTTACTGCAAAAGCCAAAACATCAGTGTCACAGTGAACACAACGATTTACTTTTAGTGTTCATTTCTTCCTAAAAGAAAATGAGCTTACATTCTTCCAAAAGTTGATGATGGCATAGAAAACAGTTAATCTGGGGAACCCTAACATTCCTGCTTCGCACAAATCTGTGTCACATAAGAAATTCCCTACCTGATCCATAAACTACCAAGGTTCTTCCCCAGAAATCAGACTAATCCCTGTCATTAGATGAGCTGCTGCTCTGAGTTAGGCTATCGAAAAAGACACCATTTTCACAAAAGCTAGTGTGACCAGTCCTGGAAATATATGTAATACTTCGAGCTTTGTTCCACTGGAAATTAAAAATGAATAAAACAAAAATATTTGTTGCATTTCTAGGTGATATGAAGTGGGTATTCTACAGAGTGAGTAATGATGTTGTACGCATATTACTTCACTTGGTCCAGAAATGTGCTAGCTTCATTTTAGACCTGTCTAGAAACAGTATGAATTGTGGCAATCTTGACTAGATCAGAACATTATGAAACAATATCTGAATTAAACATAGGTTCAAGTCTCAGATGAGCTTCTTTCCCTTATTTATTTATTGACTGATGTATTTATTTTTGTCTGCCATGTTATACTAGACCATAAAGGGTCAGGCAGGAATGAAGGAGACCACAGCATACAAGTTACATGAATTTAGCAAGCATAAGCACAACAGTGAGACATTAAACACCAATTTCTAACTGATATTGTAGTTAGTGATCTAGTTAGTTAGTATTTAGTTAATTCAATTTGTTGATGGGGATAGGTCAGCTCTTAGGCCCCATTTTTCAAATGGAGAGTGGCCTAATGGTTAAGGTGTTTGCCTTACAAACACAGGGTGCAGGGTTTGAGTCTCACAACGGATAATTGGCTAGGCTTAAAATGGCTCGCAATGGCAGTTAGCTTAGTACTATTCTATGAACCTCTGAATCTATGAAGTGAAATACAGTGCATTCAAAACAACTGACATATTGTATTTAACAGTGCTATGTGATACCATATGAAGATAACTTAAATAAGACAAACACAATAATCGAAGCATCTGGAGAGAAGAATGCAAACCAAGACTGGAATATAGACTGAGATAAAGTATTCAACTAAACCTTATACAGCTTTGAGTTTCCATGATCTCCAGACAACAGAGATAATAGAAACTCTAAAGCTGTGTAAGTTTTGAAAGTATATTTCATCCCATTCACAGAATTTTGAGGAAGAACCCAGTCTGCCTCCAAATTCCATCACAACATTACATGGAGACCCTTAACTGCTTAACCTAGTTATATTTAAATTGCATTAACATCAAGAGAAGGTAAGGAATATATGATGCAAGTATTAGGCTGCTTAAGAGTTGTTTTCTGCTTAGGAAATCCTAGTGCACTCATGGATTCAGCAAGACGGAACCATTATTTTACTTTATTGTTACATATTTTGCTAAATAGTTAAACTGCTACTTTTTCCAGCATATGAATGAGTGGCACGGTGATGCACTCAGTAGTGTTGTTGCCTCACAGCAAGAGGTTCTCCAGTTCGATTCTCAATAGGGGTGCCTTCCATGTGGAGTTTACACATCCTTCCTGTGTTCACATGGGTTTCCTCTGGATGCTCCAGTTTCATCCCACATTCCAAAAACATGTAGTAGATGTACTGAACACTCTAAAGTGGCCATAGGTGTGAGTGTGCATGCGAGTATATGGTATGGAAGAACAGTCATGGCAGGGGTAGCCACCCGGCAGTGTGAACCTTCAATCTAAATGATTGCCACTGTTGAAGTGACACCACGACCCCATGTACAAATACAAGGAAATGGGTTGTGGGTGGGTAAATGGATTGACAATATATGCAGGCCATAAGTATGCTCTATCTAGGCTGAAGGAGGGACTACTCTTGAAGGTAGAGGGGGCTATTTTCTGGAAGTTGGTATCCAGTGTACAGTTCCAGATACACTGGCTACACACCTATGAGCACTAAAAATCTGTGTCCTCTGAAGGCATGTAGTAGCCAAGATTTATAACACTGTAATCAGACAGTGACAGATCAAAGTATCTTCTTCTTTAGATTTCATCATTACCATAGGCCTTCTAACTAAAATATCATGACTGAGCAATCCTTGAGCAAATGATTAAATGTGCTACCTGTTAAGGGCATAAAATTGTCATTGTATAAAAAGACAATAGACTGTTGTTGCTGTGTTGACCATGTTTAAAGGTAACATATGGCACTGCATTCTATAGATTTGAAGGTTGCTACCAGGTAAGAAGCCATTAAGACCACTAAGAGCATAAGTATATAAGCCCTTTAAATTATTATGTAATTCAATATTATACACTGTCAGACATAACATATATAAACAGAGTAATGAAAATGTATCTTTATTGTGGCCATGTAAAATAATATTTGCTATTTTTAAAAGTTACTATTAATTTCAGACAGAAAATATATTTGATCACTGATGAGTAACAAAAAAATGAAAACACTCACCCCAAGAATGTTCATAAAATGAAGCCACTTACAACAATAACGTCCACAAAAGGGTGTTCGCAAAATGACGCTATTTACTACAACAGTGTTTATGTAACATCACCTGTTCCATTGTGGTAGGATCCTGTATGTATGACTGTGCTTAACATCACTACTATTGTGTTTTCTTTGTATCAGACTCATAACTTAATAGACAGGCAAAAATGGGAGGAGGGTTGTTACATGATACAGTAAAATATTTAAATGCAAACTACGTCTATCTTGTCAGAAGAAGATATGTGTTACAAGATTGATAACAAATAGGAGGATTGCTGTTATATGATACAGTAAAATATAAAATACTTCTACCTAGTCAGAAGGAGATATTTGTTATAAGGTGGATAAAAAATAGGGGGGGGTGCTGCTGCATATTATAGTAACATATGAAATACTTTCTCTTTCTGAGAAGACAGTGTTATAAGATTTATTAAAATATAGGGAAAGTGCTGCTATATATTATAGTAACATACAAAATACTTTCATCTTGCCAGAAGACTGTGTTATAGTTACAAAATTATATATTCCTAATAGGAGAGGAGATGTTACACGTACAATTTTGGATGTTAAGCTTTTCATGAGGAAAATTAATCTGGAAATAATGGCTTCTAGGGCTGGTTTTAAAAGGGATGGGGTGGGGGAATGTGTCTTAAAGAGAAAGTCAACCTTTAACCCTCCCTTAATTCCTCAATTAAGGAATTTTGAGAACATTGTGAATATAGGATATTGGTTGCTTTAGCACTTTTTGTGATTTTAAACTTTGTGGAATAAACTGCTTGAACCGTGTTACAACGTCCCCTGGCACTCGTTTTTTGGATTCTTGGTCTTTTGAAGTGCTGGTACAATTTTTTGTTTCGTGGTGAACGGGAGGAGGGGCCGTTTGTTTACCGAGTTCAGGCAGGATGAGTTCTGAAGCGCAAGAGGAAGCAGGACAAGCCAGGAGGCTTATCGGACAGCTAACTGAACTAATTGACTTGCTTACCCCCCTATGCGCCAGTCTCGTCACCGGAAGCAAGCGTTTGGTGGATCGAGTGGAGGGAGCTGAAGAGCTTGAAGAACCCAGAGGGAAAAGGAAGAGGGAGCTTATTGGCCAAACCAACGGAGCCGGCGACCTTCATAATGGGACTTTGTTTAATCCCCATGATACCCCTGGGATCCTATTCGATGGATCCACCGAAGAAGAGCAATTGAACACGAACAGTAAGGACATGGGTGCTATACCTACAAGGAACGCAAATCCAGTGGTTGGTTTGCAAGGTACTGTTGTTTTCAATAAAAAATCTACTGTTGATTGGCTCAAACGAGACATTCACTTTAATACTTATAAAAGTAAAAATGAAGGAATTAATGATGGTGAGTCTTATGGAATGAAAATAGACAGACTCAACAGTTTGTTAACTAAACATAGAATTCTTAGCATAGAAAATGCCTATCTGAGGGAATGTTTACAAAGGGAAATAGTCCCTAAAGGCTTAAGGGTATATAAATAACTCAACAATGTGCAGATCCGATCTCATTTTCATGAATGTTTAATCAATGTTTTTAACAAATGTGGGTTAGAAGTCATGAAGTTAATTATTGAAGAGAATGAAAATAAGCAAAGGGAACTGGGAAGGGAAATTGAAATATTGGACACTTGTATTACCACTGATTTAATACATGGTATCAAGGAGGAAAAAGACAAATACCTTCAAATGAGAAAGGAAATAGATATGAAGTGTGATGAGGTGATTCAGCGTAAGTTGGGCAAATTAAACAGGGATGTTAATGAATATGAAAATCATACAAATTATCCGAAACCAGCTTACCAGGGAAATAAAACCAACACTTTTAAAGGGACATGGAATAACAAAAGTAACAATTCTTACTATAATAATAGACAAGGGACTAGGGAAGATAACAGGTGGTATGAAGAAAGCTATGATGTAGAATTTCCACCATTAGGGGGAAGGGGAATATCATACGAAGGTAATCTTAATTACAAAGAAAATTTTCAGAACCGGGGGGGGGAGAAGGGGGAAGGGGAGATATATGTAGATATCCCTACCCCAGACCAACATGATCCCTTCACTGATATACTTGTGAATGACAAAGTGAAAAATACTTATCAGAATTTTACCATTTACAATTTTAGCAGTTTGACATTGAATCCTAACCACTTTTCACTACTCAGTAAAGGACTGAAATATATTCCTAATAGGAGAGGAGATGTTACACGTACAATTTTGGATGTTAAGCTTTTCATGAGGAAAATTAATCTGGAAATAATGGCTTCTAGGGCTGGTTTTAAAAGGGATGGGATGGGGGAATGTGTCTTAAAGAGAAAGTCAACCTTTAACCCTCCCTTAATTCCTCAATTAAGGAATTTTGAGAACATTGTGAATATAGGATATTGGTTGCTTTAGCACTTTTTGTGATTTTAAACTTTGTGGAATAAACTGCTTGAACCATGTTACAACGTCCCCTGGCACTCGTGTTTTGGATTCTTGGTCTTTTGAAGTGCTGGTACAATTTTTTGTTTTGTGGTGAACGGGAGGAGGGGCCGTTTGTTTACCGAGTACAGGCAGGATGAGTTCTGAAGCGCAAGAGGAAGCAGGACAAGCCAGGAGGCTTATCAGACAGCTAACTGAACTAATTGACTTGCTTACCCCCCTATGCGCCAGTCTCGTCACCGGAAGCAAGCGTTTGGTGGATGGAGTGGAGGGAGCTGAAGAGCTTGAAGAACCCAGAGGGAAAAGGAAGAGGGAGCTTATTGGCCAAACCAACGGAGCCGGTGACCTTCATAATGGGACTTTGTTTAATCACCATGATACCCCTGGGATCCTACTCGATGGAGCCACCGAAGAAGAGCAATTGAACACGAACAGTAAGGACATGGGTGCTATACCTAAAAGGAACGCAAATCCAATGGTTGGTTTGCAAGGTACTGTTGTTTTCAATAAAAAATCTACTGTTGAATGGCTCAAACGAGACATTCACTTTAATACTTATAAAAGTAAAAATGAAGGAATTAATGATGGTGAGTCTTATGGAATGAAAATAGACAGACTCAACAGTTTGTTAACTAAGCATAGAATTCTTAGCATAGAAAATGCCTATCTGAGGGAATGTTTACAAAGGGAAATAGTCCCTAAAGGCTTAAGGGTATATAAATACCCCAACAATGTGCAGATCGGATCTCATTTTCATGAATGTTTAATCAATGTTTTTAACAAATGTGGGTTAGAAGTCATGAAGTTAATTATTGAAGAGAATGAAAATAAGCAAAGGGAACTGGGAAGGGAAATTGAAATATTGGACACTTGTATTACCATTGATTTAATACATGGTATCAAGGAGGAAAAAGACAAATACCTTCAAATGAGAAAGGAAATAGATATGAAGTGTGATGAGGTGATTCAGCGTAAGTTGGGCAAATTAAACAGGGATGTTAATGAATATGAAAATCATACAAATTATCCCAAACCAGCTTACCAGGGAAATAAAACCAACACTTTTAAAGGGACATGGAATAACAAAAGTAACAATTCTTACTATAATAATAGACAAGGGACTAGGGAAGATAACAGGTGGTATGAAGAAAGCTATGATGTAGAATTTCCACCATTAGGGGGAAGGGGAATATCATACGAAGGTAATCTTAATTACAAAGAAAATTTTCAGAACCGGGGGGGGAGAAGGGGGAAGGGGAGATATATGTAGATATCCCTACCCCAGACCAACATGATCCCATCACTGATATACTTGTGAATGACAAAGTGAAAAATACTTATCAGAATTTTACCATTTACAATTTTAGCAGTTTGACATTGAACCCTAACCACTTTTCACTACTCAGTAAAGGACTGAAATATATTCCTAATAGGAGAGGAGATGTTACACGTACAATTTTGGATGTTAAGCTTTTCATGAGGAAAATTAATCAGGAAATAATGGCTTCTAGGGCTGGTTTTAAAAGGGATGGGATGGGGGAATGTGTCTTAAAGAGAAAGTCAACCTTTAACCCTCCCTTAATTCCTCAATTAAGGAATTTTGAGAACATTGTGAATATAGGATATTGGTTGCTTTAGCACTTTTTGTGATTTTAAACTTTGTGGAATAAACTGCTTGAACCGTGTTACAACGTCCCCTGGCACTCGTTTTTTGGATTCATAGTTACAAAATTCATTAAAAAAATAGAGGGAGTGCTGTTACATGATACAGTAAAATATTAAATTATGAACTACTTCTACCTTGTCAGAAAGACGTATTGTAAGATAGATAACAGTGGGGGAGTGTTATTATATGATGCAATACAATGCAATGTCAGAAGGAGATGTGAACAAGGTAAAACGTATGAGAGAAGAATGAAGAACAAGCCTGACAGTACGTCCCACAAAATGCATTTTCAGTAGTTAGTCATGCATAAGCTGATGAGAGCCCCTGGACACAAAGGAATGCTAATGCAAACTGGAATAGTTGTTTTGGGATATTAGGTATTTGGGAATATGAAACAACATAATAAATGGTTTACTATCATTTCACTGAAGTGCACTTGGTCAAATAATCATATCATCGACACATCCGTGAAAAGTCACATTGCTGAATTTCGATATAGCTGAAATACATACCGAATTCGACCTAGGAACAAGCATTAACATGGGTCGAGATAGAAGTGAGATTTGTACGTTGGAAATATCGGAGTTCGAAATTTTCAACGTTTGAGTTTCAGACTTCACACAAAGTAGATTTGACCGAGTACACTTTAGTGAAATAATAGTAAAGCTAATAAATAAATGACATGGAAAGAATAGACAGCAGGGAGTATAATAAATCATTGAAACACAATGAAAGTATGTAAGCCCTGGTAATATGCAGTGAACATGTGGCTTGAGGGGAGGAGGTACCACACATCTGTGATAACTATAAGTAGATAGTGTGTTTCAAGGGTTAGGACTATTCACTGTTAAATAATACAGCAAATAACACAGTGTTCCTGAATCACCTCTGCAAAGGGACACTTGTGTCCAGTGGGCTTACCAGTTAACAAACAAATAAAAACATGGGTAAATGCAGGGGGCAGTACTTACTAGGACTGGAATGGGTAAGCACAGTTGGTAACCAGAGGAATTATGACTCCACTAGCTACTAGGGACCATTGGTGCGGCCATGAATGGACCATGTAAGCCATGATATACAACTTCCTTTTAAGGGGAGAACATTTTGCCCAGTATAAGCAAGCCAAGTGCCCCTGTTTCAAATACATGAAAGAAATTAAACAAGTAAAGGTGTGCTCATGTAGTTCATCTGTTTAGGTTGTGAACAAGCCCTAAAGAACAAGTTTGGATAGCTTTTGAGGTGTAAAGTAGATTAACTAATGACCCCGCCTGTCCCTCACAAATTGCTCCAGGCAGGCCTATGCATGTGATTATTTTGTGCATTTTGGCCTATTTTACTAAAAGCCTTACACTCATCAATAATGGATCACAGGAAAATATAAAAGAATCAAATCCCTTATCCAGATTCTTCACAAATGCAAGGGTGTGTGGGATGGAGGCTTCCAGAAGTAGAGTTTTTTTTTTGTGTGTTTATTTAGTTTCATATGTACTATTTTATTTTATTTAATCATTTATTTGTTAATTGGTGAAGTGACTATCTGGCTGTTTCAAAAGACAATTTCAGCCACAATGTAGGCCAAAATTCAACAGCAGAGTACAACAATTCTTAAAACATTCCTTTTAATAAGATGAATGTTATGGGGTTCTGTAACATTATCTGTTTTCAGGTAGGTGCTCTCTCTCTCTCCAGTCTTGTTATTATGGGTTGTACTGAATGTATTTTTATACTGTATTATAACACTGACAAGCTTTCTGTTGATGTATTTTGTGGCATCCGTGGCATTGTTGTCCTGTTGCACGTTCGTCATATCACTTACTGTTCTCCCTTAACTATTCAGTCAATGTCAGTGGTACAACAGCTAGCACACCTCACCTTTGGTACAGGAGGCTGTGGGTTCTATCCTTACACCAGGTGGATCAATTGTTGGCAGTGCAGCATAATAAGGAGAGCACTGTTCTTTGGATGAGATATTAAACCAAGATCCCCTTTGTTTGAGCTGGTGGTAGCTAAGGTGGATGTAATAGATCCCCTGGCATCTTTTGAAAAGCATAGGGGAAGTTCATTGATTCCCTGGTAGTATAAATACCATTTATTTTTCTCCTCTGAAAAGAACTACTAGCATAGCAGGACTAACCCAGTCAACAAAGGATAAAAATAAATAAATTCAGCTAGATAAGACAGTATTGTTCCATTTAAACATGTACAAGTTTAGCACTTAATACTTTCAAATTGATCACAATTTTTATGGACCTATCACATTAGTCTGGCAGTTAGATAAGTGGGTTAAGATTATGAGATGTTAATGAGTTGCTTCCTATGGTATGTGGTCTGATTCTCTCAGCCTTCATTTGTCGACTGAGTGACTCTGAGCAAGTCATTTAACCAGATAACACACTGATTTAATTGGGAAGTTGGCAAAGGCTCCTTAAATGTTTCCTGGACTAATTGGGTAAGGTTGTCTCTACCTCCATGAGGCAGTAAATGGCACACCACCACCACCTTAGAACAGTCCAACACTAAACCCACTGATGCTGAGGTTTTAAAGAAATCATTACATAAGCCTCTTAGACACAGTAATAATAGGCCCTAGTCACACTGGAACACTTTTGTATCTGTATTAACAGCAGCTCCCTCTGTACCCACCCTGAGGAAGAGTCACCCCAGCTATAAACCTAGACCCATTAGGTGTTCAGAGTCTGTAGGCACCCACAGAACTGTTCTGGTCCTTAGTGGATCTATAGTCAGGCACCCTGATGCTCCTCTCACAAAGTTCAATAAGGACAGGGCTGCTATTAGCTGTCTTTCTGGCTCCAGAATTCATGATATGATGATAGCCCTTAAGTCTGTAAACTCCTCTAGATATGAATATGACTTTGTGGTTGCCCATATTAGGGTTAGCAACTTTAAATGCTCTGCTACAGGGAATAAACAGATAGACATGCATGTGTTCACTGCAGGAAAGATAATTGTCTTGGGCAATATCTTGCAATCTCAGAGAGCAATGCTACTGTTCAAAGATGAATTAACTGACTTTAACAATTGGCTTGTTAACTGATTCACTCCAGGGACAAGTAGCATGTGTCAGCATGGGGGGAGATGGATAACAAGGCAGCCTGCTTCACCAGAGATGGCCTATCTCTCTTCTCAGTGCTTCTGCCTATATGCTTGAACTTGTTCTGCTCCATAGCACCTTTTTTAAGCAATATCTGTCTTCTGGCCATAACAAAGTAGCAAACTATAATTCTCCTTACATTAAAGTGGCACTTCTCAATGCTAGGAGTTAAATGAAAAAAATACCTGAGCTTGAGCCTGAGGCCTTCATGACTTTTGAACATGTATACCTGCATAGTGAAATTAAATACAAGTTTAGTAGACTGGCGGTCTGCCAGCACTTAGTCTATCTACCTGGACCAAACTGTTCAAATCTTGTTTACCTCACCCTTACAACTACTGCCATAGCCTGTACCCTACCATGCGTTTCCTTCTCCACAGTTAAGTCTAATTACAGGTGTTGTCTTCCCCTTTAGAACTAGTCTACCATACCTATAAACCCTACTCTAATTCAGAGACTACTCAATAGCTAACGTCTTATTGCATATTGACAGCATGGAGAAATTCAAAATGCCTCCCCCCAAGGAGTTCACATCAGTATCTAGCCTGCAGCCAAAGCTGCTACAGATACCAAAGAATTATATCTTCTCCTCCATCATGATGGAATCTGCCATAAACAAACTTTATAATATTAAGAAAAAATACTGTGTAATTAATTTCCCCTTCTTCTTTCATAAAAATGATCGAAATCTAGTCAATACAGATCTCAAGTGCACTGTTAGAAGGTATAAAGCTATGAAAAACTCACCACCTATTCCAGTGACAATTTTACAAGGAAGGCCTTTTTAACTGTGTTTTGAAACTCAGCAGGAGCACAAAGTACTTGCCTGAGTTGCCATTTAATGGTACCATTTTTTCTGATCCCAAGGTCATTGTCAATATTGTAGTTGAAAAGTCAGCTACAGTTTCACCCAGCCTACATATACCTGCATTCCCCTAAGTGTTCTACAAATTATTCCTCCCCATAATCACCTTAGCGCAAGTTCTATCTGCTCTATCCTAAACCAAAACCGTCAGCTATATGGGTCCCAGCAAAACACCTGCCTGCCTGCCCATCTTCAACTTATTGCAAAACACAGCTTTACTCAATCCCTCCTGAACCTATACAACATTAGACTCTCCCCTGCTCACATACCGGATATCAGCAGAACTATAATAGTAGGGCCACATCACAAGACCAGTCCCAACATAGACCCTGAGAACTATTAGTGTCAACTGTATTATTTGCACATTCATGGAATGCATTACAGTTAAACCTATAAATAATGAAGTAGGTGACCTACAATCCCTTGACCTAAATCAATATGGTTTTACAAAAGGTAAATCCTATTTTTTGAATCTCATCAATAAATTTGAAGGAGTACTGTAGCCATGGACAAGGGCCTAGCTGCTGACTGCCCACCTGGCCTTGGCAAAGGCCTTTGATACAATTCCTTTTGCTGGTGTTATTGACAAACTCACCCATTTAAGCATTAACCCTTATATCATCCAGTGAGTAGCCAGCAGGCATACTAGTCGAAATCACATAGTCGGGGTTGGTGGTACCTTTTCTTCACAAACAAATGTCACTAGTAGTGTCCCATAAGGTCATTCTTGAGCTCCTTCTTCTTCAGTGTCTACTTTTCTGACATTAAAGAGAGCATCAAAGGCCTATGGCTAACTATCTTTGCTGATGATTACAAACTAGACACCATTATTAACTCCCTTACTGACACTCTTATCCTCTAAGAAGGACTTGGATCTGCCTTCATCTTATGTACTGACCATGGTCTCAAGTTCAATGCCAAAAAAAATGTAGCATATTTGCATTCTGGAAACACAACTAACCAAATGCCTACCATATAAATGGTACTTCCCTTAAAATAGGCACACTTTTTACAGATCTAAACACATTTTTGGCAACAAGTTATTTTTTGACCACCAAGCATCAGCCATAGTTAGGAAACCCTCCTGCCCAGCTCAAATAATTACCAAAGGACTATCCTCTAGAGCTAAATAATTCATAACTCCCTTCTTTTCCTCTCTCATTATGTCTGACAAACAATATAGAATGAATACTGCTTTTGGTATGTGCCTCTCCAAGCACTTTTCCCAACTTGAAAGAACCCAGTGATTTATATCTAAAAATATCACAGGACTAAGCTCTTTAAGCAAATTTAAAAGCTGTATTACTTTACTCTGTCGCATATGGGCCTCTGCAGATTGGTCTTTGTTTAGTCTTTCATGCTTTAAAAGAGCCTGTACTACCAGACCTTCTTCACCTTCAAAAAAGTGGTACCACTGTAAGTGGTAAAACTATGAATGTTCACTTCATTGTAGCATAAATCAAACCTGTTGCACAATAGGTATCTGACCTAACATATCCCTTACCTGTGAAATAAAATTCCCCTGTATATCAAACACAATGACACTGGCCACCTTTAAAACTAGTCTTGATGAGGTACCAGTGTAGAATGGCTCTCCTTGATGAGGTACCAATGTAGAATGGCTCTTCTTGATGAGGTACCAGTGTAGAATGGCTCTCCTTGATGAGGTACCAATGTAGAATGGCTCTCCTTGATGAGGTACCAGTGTAGAATGGCTCTCCTTGATGAGGTACCAATGTAGAATGGCTCTTCTTGATGAGGTACCAGTGTAGAATGGCTCTCCTTGATGAGGTACCAATGTAGAATGGCTCTCCTTGATGAGGCAGTTACTTCATTGGTAATTTTACGTGGATATACTGGCTAGGCTTCTCAGTGGTGACCTAGACTGCTTATCTAGTAGCCACCTATTTTCACGGCTCCCTAGATGACAAGTAGTTCTTTTCTTGGTCCTTGACCTGGTCCTCAGTCATCCAGAGATGGTCAAAGAGAGCACAAACTTAGGTAAAGGAAGATGTTCAGTATTTTCCTAGTAAGCCATATAAGGTGAGAAAAAAAACACTAAAACATCAGTACCTGTTTATGTAAACATCTTGAGAGTGTGTGTGTGTGTGTGTGTGTGTGTGTGTGTGTGTGTGTGTGTGTGTGTGTGTGTGTGTGTGTGTGTGTGTGTGTGTGTGTGTGTGTGTGTGTGTGTGTGTGTACATTTTGTAAAGAAAGGAGAAAGTATTTTTAAAAAGGCTGGATGCAACTACAGAAGTGTTTATATATTGCATATGTTATGAATAAACAATGTATTAAGTAGTATAAGTAACAAAGCACTGAAGATGTAATGTCCAACTACCAGTGTAACTGGTTTCCTTTGATTACCAGTGACCATTTGATACGCTTCTGAAGTGCACAAGAGGTCAAGTGATAGATGGCAAGGGACATCACATATGCTATGTTTGCCAGATCAAAACAGTTAAAATGCTACTGCATGGAAGGGCAAGATGATACAGTTTGGGGTAGGACACTGAGGACAGGAGAGTTTATTCTTTTAGTGGAGAGTAGTGTGTGTAGGCATGCCAACCTCATCTTAAGAGAGACATAAAGTTAATTTAATAAATACAGAATGGAGAGTGCACTGCAGGTAAGGACTATGAAGACAGTTTAGAATAATTTAATTTACAGGGGAAGATGAATGGGGTACTACTATTTGGCCACACAGGTGGCTAAAGAAGTAGTTAGAAGAATAGACAGGAACACAAACAGATGGAGGGAGATTACATGATTGCCTTAGTAAGTGCATTGTTTTTACAAGGAACTGGATATAATTCCTTCACTAAGAGGGTGACTGACTAATGGAATGCTCTGCCCTGCCTAAGTCAAGAGCAGTGTGCCATATAACTGGAAGTTGGGAAATGGATGTGAGAGAGAGGGACAAATGCCTGGCTGCAAACTCTAATAGATTGACGGACCTATGAATGCTGTCCAGCAGTAACTAATGAATAAAAAAGCAAGCAAAATCCTGGCTAGAAACATGTCAAGGCCCATAAAGTACATAGGTTTACTGCATCTATTGGCAAACAGCTACAAGCACCTGTGACTGCCTGTGGTCTTCTTAAGGGGGAACCCCTCCCTCACATCTGCTTACGCTTTTTTGGGGGGAGAGGGGGTATCCAAAATATGAGCACCTCAGAGCCTGATGGGAAGACATTCTAGCTGATAAAACACAAATAACCAAATCAAAGCAAAACTAGAGCAAATGGCTTATTAACTAAAATCGGTCTGTAATCCCATAAATATTTAACAGGTGAAACTGATGAAAACGTGATTGGTATTAACATTTCACATTGTTTCAGTAGTACTTGATCACTGAAATATCAAAAGCAATGTATTCTCACTAAACATTTATATGCAAATTAAAATCATGTATTCACGTGTGACATTTCATTTAGTCTATCATGTTACTTTCATTTTAATATTTGTATATAAATGTTTAGTATAGACATGCTGCCTTTAGTGTTGCTGTGGTCAGGCAGTGGAAACTGTGAATTATAGGAAAATACAAATCACCCTGCTCACTTAATAATTAGCTGAAAAAACCTATCCCTGAAGATTAAGCATTGCAATACTGTATCATCCTTCACACAGAACCTGAATGACTGGTGGGTGCCCCCAAATTTACCCCAGGACTAACTGGCCTAGATCTCCTGGAGCAAAGGGGTACAGCCTAAGTGTGCCCATTGGCAAAGCATTGAGGGCTGCTAGACTAAAGTGTTTTGAAATGCCTATGAATCCTATAAATAGCAGAATGAGGTTTATGGTCTATCTTGCTGGCAGTGCATATGAGGAGGGGGGCATTTTGTGTGTGTGTGTGTGTGTGTGTGTGTGTGTGTGTGTGTGTGTGTGTGTGTGTGTGTGTGTGTGTGTGTGTGTGTGTGTGTGTGTGTGTGTGTGTGTGTGTGTGTGTGCGTGCGTGCGTGCGTGTGTGTATGTGTGTGTGTGTGTGTGTATCTCAGTACCTGTCAGTCTGTCTGTCTTACAATAACCATTTCCTGTTACTATGTATCTTGCCAGTTACAAAGAATTATGTATTGTATACAAAATAGTGTTACATGATAAATATATAAATATTTGATAGCCAAAGTCCGTTTGTTATACTGCAGTACCCAAAATAAGTAATCCAAACCAGCAAAAGTCTGTCTTAGAGAAAGCTTTTCACATCAGTGAGTGCACATTTTAGCAAACCATTCCCAGTTAATGTAGCAAAAAGACTTGGTATATCTTTTGTGTGGTTTTCAGCATAATCTGTATGTATCTCACTCCAAAATTCATCAAGCAAGTATCATTATTAAAACAGTTTCATGCCAGATAATGTTTCAGCTGATAAACCAGTTAGCAGGCATATCAGAGAACATTTTACTAAATTCTGAAAAATTAAACAATTACATCATACAGTATTTATTATATGTACTCCAACAAGCACATATCTCATTGTGTATGAGCTAACAAAATTTTAAAATGGCACAATGCTGCAGAATTTACTAAGTAAAAGCACTAAACACATCTGAGCATATCTATTAACTAATAAAACAAGCAGACACATCCTTGAGTTTACATTAAACTTCTCTGAGTGTTGTAAACATCTGGGTGGCTAGGCTGTTAACCTATGCTATGCATTCACAGAATGACAGAGTCACAATGTCACACCAAACATTCATGAAAGAAGACAAGTTGCTAGGGCTTTCATTTTCCCGCCCACTGTCAGCTCTACATGTGACTATTCAAAGTCAATGAAGCTTTCACACATTCAAATTTCTGTTGTCACTCACAAAACAAAAACTAGGGAACATGTTAAATTTCTCACGGGACAAAATTTAAATTCTAGAGCATACTTTAAGGATTTTACAGAAAACTGTTTCAAGTGTCATAAAATCTGTGTGGATTTGTATTTTCAATTAAGAAAAGAAAACAGTCACAGTTTTAACAACCACTAACACTTTTAAATAAAATCTAGCAAGTTAATTTGGGATAAAAGTGAAGAATTTGGTACTTACATCATAAATGCATTCTGCCCAGCATATATTTCATTAAAAGGAAATGTGTATGCTGGTTTGCATTAACATAATCATACAATGGGCAAATATAAATATTTTAAAATTTGAGCAGTCCTAAACTATGATGGTGTTCCCTGATCCTACCATGCTGAAAAAAAATGTTTGAAACTTTTAATCTAGACAACATGGGGCAAGTTAATAATAGGAATAACAGACAGTGTGTGCAGTGAAGTATCATAATATGTCCTAATGCATCAAGTGCCTCAGTTTTACCGCATGCCTCATAATGCACCTGTCATCTCGCATCACTCTGTATAATCTGCCTAGTATCATTGCTTTACAATATAATGGCCTAGCAAATTCAAGACACCAGACAGCATAATGATATTCAAAACTAATATCAATGTGTATATATAGATCAGTAACAGTGAAAAAAAATTGTTAAAATAAGCCATTGTAGTTGTCTTTCGGCTTTTCCCGGTTAGGGGTCGCCACAACGGAACTCCGGTCCACTAATGATTGGCAGTAGATTTTCACGAACGCCGAGGTGCCAGCTCAATGTTCAACCTTCAACGAAGGCACGCCCATTTACGCATGTCTTTCGAACGCCCATCCAACCGCGGGGAGGACATGCAGACTCCACACAGAAGGCACTCCCCACACTCCAGGTGAGAATCGAATGGGAGAACCTCTTGCTGTGAGGCAACAACGCTACTGCTGCACCACCGTGGAAGATCTAGTTAAAATAAGTCATTATATTATAATAATACTGCATTGAATGTTTGAGTGCTATGCTGCTTTGTCCCATCTCAGCTCTGATACTATTACATAACAACACATCCCTGTTATGCTTAAGCGCACAAATGTAATTGAATGAGAATCTTGTTTAAAACAGTTAGTTCCATCAATATAGCATAAAGTTTCCTTTTACCCTTCATTGTTTTAGTAATATTTGCTTTGTTTAGGATGTCTCGTCACAATGCAGTCCTTCTTTTATTTAGTATTTAATTATTTTTAATCCATTTTCTCTTAAAAACAGTGGTGCAAAATATAGCCTATTTGACATTTTTAAACTTAATAGTAAGAAACTTTCTGATAAAAATGGTAGTGCAAGGTAGGAAAGTGTTTGACTCTCAAATTCTGCAACAAAAATAGATTTTAACACATATTAGCAAGAACCTTTTTTGTTAAATGTGCACAGGACACCTTTATCGTGTTCTCTCAATAGGGTGGAGTGGCAATTTGCCAGCTCACCTATCCTGGGGGGAGAGATAGGGTTTCCAACAATAGACTAGAAATTATTAGTGAAGACCAATGGCATTATACATATTTAATGCACACCAGGGATTAGGGCAAGAAAGTGGAATGGACAAAAGAAAGAACCCCTCCACGGCTGTTAGGATGGCGCCATACCAGGATTCCCTGATTTCTTTCTTGTGTACTTTCCTCATTTGGAGCGCCAGTCCAGGGAAGGTGCAGTGTATGTTCAGTGAGGACTCTGGGGTCCATCTGATGACAGAAACCTGTGCTGGGAACAAAAACAATTAAACTATAAAAGTAAGGTTTGCATTCAATGTTTCTGTAAAGGGCAGGAAGACTCTTCAGAGATGATCATCCGTTTCCTTCTTTTTGTTTCCTTACCCAGTATATGTTTTCACCAATACAATGTGATGCAATGAGGTACAAGTATAAAGTGCACTAATCCCTGTAATCATAGGGGATCATGCATCTGTCTGCCAAGTAGCAGAGTGCAGCTGACACTATGGGCAAAAGGCTGGAACCACAGTTGCAGTGCTGATGAGGTAAGATTTGAATATCAGTCCAGGAGCCAGTGAAGATGGCTGGAAGGATAAGATGAAGTAGCCACTGTCCTGGGCTTCTGCACTGGACTGAAGATGTTGCATGAAGAATGGATCACAAGGTAATACAGAGCAGTAGTTTGCTGCTGATGTAACATGGCACTGCCACCCACTCATCGAATCTCATGGATGAGAGTGAGAGCACCCACTTGTCCAGTCTCATGGATTAGAATGAGTGTACCTACTTATCGAATCTCATCTGATTAGCGTGAGTGCAACCACTTGTTGAATCTCAATGGATTAGAGTGAGCGCATCCACTCATCGAATCTCATGGATTAAAGTGAGCGCACCCACTCCTCGAATCTCATGGATTAAAGTGAGTGCACCTACTCATTGTATCTCATGAATCAGAGTGAGCTCAACCACTCATTGAATCTCATGGATTAGAGTGACCTCACCAACTCATCGAATCTCATGGATTAGAGTTAGCACACCTACTCGTCGAATCTCATGGATTAGAGTCAGTGCATCCACTCATCAAATCTCATGCATTAGAGTAAGTGCACCCACATATCGAATCTCATGGAATAGAGCAAGAGCACCCACTTGTTGAATCCCATAGATTAGAGTGAGCGCACCCACTCGTCGAATCTCATGGATTAGAGTGAGTGCACCCACTCATCAAATCTCATGGATTAGAGTGAGTGCACCCACTTGTGAAATCTCATGGATTAGAGTGAGCGCACCCCAGAAGAATCTTAGCCTGTTGCTTATACCCCCATAGTTCTTCAAATATGTGGAAGTACACATGGAATTAAGGCAGTTTAGGC